>NC_090650.1:380073861-380283861 GCF_040937935.1 Hyperolius riggenbachi
GGTCCTGGTCAAGACAAATGCCTGAACTCCAAACTGAATGTCAGAATGGGAAAGAAAGGTGAATTAAGCAATTTTGAGCGTGGCATGGTTGTTGGTGCCAGAGGGGCCAGTCTGAGTATTTAACAATCTGCTCAGTTACTGGGATTTTCACGCACAACCATTTCTTGGGTTTACATAGAATGGTGTGAAAAGGGAAAAACATCCAGTATGCGGCAGTCCTGTGGGCGAAAATGCCATGTTGATGCTAGAGGTCAGAGGAGAATGGGCCGACGGATTCAAGCTGATAGAAGAGCAACGTTGACTGAAATAACAACCGAGGTATGCAGCAAAGCATTTGTGAAGCCACAACACGCACAACCTTGAGGCGGATGGGCTACAACAGCAGAAGACCCCACCGGGTACCACTCATATCCACCACAAATAAGAAAAATAGGCTACAATTTGCACAAGCTCACCAAAATTGGACAGTTGAAGACTGGAAAGATGTTGCCTGGTCTGATGAATCTCAACAGAGTCAGAGGCGTAAACAGAATGAGAACATGGATCCATCATGCCTTGTTACCACTGTGCAGGCTGGTGGTATAATGGTGTGGGGGATATTTTCTTGGCACACTTTAGGCCCCTTAGTGCCAATTGGGCATCGTTTAAATTCCACGGGCTACCTGAGCATTGTTTCTGACCATGTCCATCCCTTCATGACTACCATGTACCTATCCTCTGATGGCTACTTCCAGCAGGATAATGCACCATGTCACAAGGCTCAAATCATTTCAAATTGGTTTCTTGAACATGACAATGAGTTCACTGTACTCAAATGGCCCCCGCAGTCACCAGATCTCAACCCAATAGAGCATCTTTGGGATGTGATGGAACGGATATGCATCCCACAAATCTCCATCAATTGCAAGATGCTATCCTATCAAAATGGGCCAACATTTCTAAATAAATGCCATGTAGAATTAAGGCAGTTTTGAAGGCGAAAGGGGGTCAATTAGTATGGTGTTCCTAATAATCCTTTAGGTGAGTGTATATGTATTTTGATACCTTATATGAGTGAATGCTTGATTGTTCTCAGGTATTCCCTGAATATTGCAGTGGTGCTGTTTAAAGGATACCCGAGGTGACATGTGACATGATGAGATAAACATGGGTATGTACAGTGCCTAGCACACAAATAACTATGCTGTGTTCTTCTTTTTTTTTAATTTCTCTGCCTGAAAGAGTTAAATATCAGGTATGTTAGTGGCTGACTCAGTCCTGACTCAGACAGGACTGAGTCAGACAGGAAGTGACTACAGTGTGACCATCATTGATAAAAAATTCCAACTATAAAACACTTTCCTAGCAGAAAATGGCTTCTGAGAGCAGGAAAGAGATAAAAAGGGTCAATAATTCATAGATTTTAGCTCTGGTATACTTCAATGAATGTGTCATTGAGCAAAAACAATAAAACAGTTCAAACTTAAAAAGGAGATTTAAACATAAAATAAAACAGTGGAATATCTTAAAAAGTAATTTTTAGGAGAAGGAAGATAGATACAATTGTTTATTTCATTAGTTTATTTTCGCCTGGGGTGTCCTTTAAGGAATATGTTTTCCTTTTTGTACATTATCTTTATATACTGAATAATAAATATATATGCCCACATAATAAAAAAAATAGTGTGCCATGTACCGGTACTTACATTCATCACTGTACGTATAGTACTAATTTAATTAACATTTAAAAAAAAAAAAGATTGCTTACAGATCTCATGGGAATTAGCAGGGTGGGGAAATAATATTTATGATTGGTGCATTGTACAAACAGTGTCCTGGTAACAGTAATTAGCAACCTCGGACAGATTTTAAGCCTACTGTACGTTTTCCTTTCAACTTGGTCTTGATTTCATAGCGCACTATCTTAATTGATCTGTGAATATCAGCTCTGAGAACAGATGCCATACCACATGGCACATCAAGATGCTGCCTGCAACATTGTTCCCCATTAGTGACAAATGTTGTACTGTGATATGCTAAGGCAATCCCTATATTGCATATCATCTTTTAGTGCTTTACCATCAGGAGTGGCTGCAACATTCCAAATGAAACTAAAGCCTTTATTAAGGCTCCTGTTAACATTCACCTTTCCATATCAACCGCTATTAAAGAGCAGATTCAATCGAGTAAAGATTGAGAGCTGATAACACGGTGCAAGAATCACTGCCAATATGCTTGAGATAAAAAAAATTACTAATTGTACTCAAATATAAACTGAGTTTTGTGTGCCGAAAAATTACCGCCTATTTAAAATCATAGATTTTTTAGGTCACTGCAGCGGGCACAGCAATCCCTCAGTTGTCCCCTCCCTTATATTCAGACATGTAGAGCATAGTGGTGCATCTTCTGCTCACACCCTCGTAAGGACTACCCATATGGTGTTCTTGTTTTTCTCCTTACTGCAGTCTATTGGCATTGTAGTGTGCTGGAGAGCTAGTGGATGGCTAGGTGTCCTGCATTCCAAGTTACTGGGCTCTTCTCTTCAGCTGATGCTTCTTTCTCCATCTCTCTCCCACTTTGTCTACAGTCACGGTGCCCCACTATGTTTGTAGCCACTGTGTCCAACCTTATTTTGGTCCTAGTCTTCATTGTTAGTCCAGATAGGGGCTGGAGACGCGGTGGCAGAAGATGAGAGCAACTTGGAATGCAGAAAATAGAGACTCTGCAATAAGGAGGTACCAAAGTGAAGTTGTACACCATGTGAACCTCCGAGGTGCTGGACCGAAATATAAGCCACAGTCAAATCTAAAATGTCCTTACACTCACTTATAAGAAATTGTTATGTTTATTTTTCACAACATGAACCAGATGTTCATTCCATCACCAATGACCGTTTCGGGACCACCGGGTGGGTCCCCTTAGTCAAAATATACGACAGAATGTTCAAATCAAAGTGAGTGTGTGGACCTTTCCAATTTGTCTGCAATACAGAGAATACCATCACAATATTGAGAACCTCATAGGGGGAATCCATGGATTATCTAATGCTGCATGGAGGAAGGCACTCTATGCCTGAATACTAGGAGGGAGTGACCTAGGAGGATTGTTCTGCTTCACTCTTTGTAGTTATAAAGACAGCGGCTTTGTAACGGGGTCATACCGCCGACAAGTGTGACACTGGTGGTGGGACAGATGGGGAAATAGTATACTGGTGAGAAAATATCACTTAGGAGAAAAAGCAGGAGAAAACGTGAACTGAATACGGGCCACAGACTCACTGAGAAAATTGTAGCCTATGACATGTCTGTGGTGCAGATCAACTTGATTTTTCTTCAAAGTCATTTTCACATTACAATTTACATTTTGTAACGATCAGTGTAAAACAGAGAGGGTCTGATTACCGGTGATCTGCAGTATCACCGAGAATGCAGAATATACCCAATTATTGATGATCTGCAGTATCACCGATAATCAGATATATCTACTAACCTCTGGACACCTGAGAGAGAAGTGAGTGATTGGGTGTAACAGTAACACAGTAGACTGTACCTAAGGAGTAGGTACAGAGGCAGTAAGGAATACTGCACAGTAATACTGCACAGTAAAGACACAGCTGCTCAGACATCCTACGTCTTCGCTCCACTTGAGATAGTTGTGACCGACCAATCAGGTTCGGGTGGAGGCGAGACGGGAGGAGGTGGAGTTACTGGGGGCACAGCGTAGGACACCATCTTTACATGACTACTACCCCGGGTCTGTTTCTGATAACGTAGCCTGCGGTCGACTCGAATAGCCGATGAAATGGCCTCATCGACTGTTTTAGGTTCAGGCAGACTCAACATAAGATTTGAGACCTCATCTGACAGTCCTGATAAGAAACAATCTAAGAGGGCATAAGTGTCCCACCTGGCTGAAACTGACCACCTCCTAAATTCCGCTGCGTAATCCTCGACCGGACCCTTGCCTTGAAGCAAAAGCTTGAGCTTCCGCTCAGAAGTCGCAGCAAGGTCTGGGTCGTCGTAAATTACCGCCATAGCCTTAAAAAATTCATCCATTGAAGTGAGGGCTAAGTCTCCGGTGGGCAAACTGTACGCCCACGTCTGAGAATCGCCCGATAACAAAGTCTTAATAAATGTGACCCTTTGGGCCATAGTTCCAGAAGATCGGGGTATCAACTCAAAATAAGATAACACTCTACTTCTAAAATTTCGGAAGTAAGATCTGTGACCAGAAAATTTCTCAGGTACAGGCAAATGTATGTCAGAGCTAGGAGGGGATCGCACCTCATCCACTGCTGTCTGGAGGGTTTGTAAAGAACCAGACAAGGCTTCAATCATAGTCTTGTGGCTACCCAGCACTTGGTTGATGTTTTCCACCGAAGTGGCAAGTGCGCCCAGACGGTCAGTGTGTGCGTCCATTTGCATTGTGGTCTGTCGTTCTGTAACGATCGGTGTAACACAGAGAGGGTCTGATTACCGGTGATCTGCAGTATCACCGAGAATGCAGAATATACCCAATTATTGATGATCTGCAGTATCACCGATAATCAGATATATCTACTAACCTCTGGACACCTGAGAGAGAAGTGAGTGATTGTAACAGTAACACAGTAGACTGTACCTAAGGAGTAGGTACAGAGGCAGTAAGGAATACTGCACAGAAGTATGCTCCTTCCGTAAGCCTAGACTCTCCCGGGGGAGGAGCTAAGCAGGATGTGGGAAGGACAGAGCGTGAGTGACACCAATGAGCGGGTGTCACTAACAGATCTGGGAACTGCCTCTAACAGTTAGGCTAGTTCTCGAGGTCGGCCAAGCCAGGTCGTCAACACACAGACAGATAAAGTACAGAATCAGAAGGCAGATACGGAATCCAATAACAGGCAGGGTCAGGCAACGGAGAATCAGAATAACAAGGTACAGAATCAGGAGGCAGATACAGAGTCCAGGAACGAGCAGAGATTGGCAACAGGATGTCAGAAATAGCAAGGTACAGGATCAGAGTTAAGAGGAATAGTCAGGCAAGCAGAAGGTCATAACAAATAATACAATTCAATATTCCTAATGCTAAGGTGTGAACTCCTTGATGTCAACACCTTTGGAAACTATGCTAGAACACAGAAACAGACAAGGCCTGAGTGCTACCACGTAGTGATCGCAACGACAGACAACCAAAGAATGACCAGCACCCAGTATATATACTAAAGTGCTCTCCAGCGCCACCCTAAAGTGCTGGACCAATGAAAAGTGGTGGAGATATCAGCTGACCAGCTTGGTCAGCTGACCTTCTTCTGGCTGTCATATAAACTCAGCCTCTCAGCGCGCGCGCGCGTCATTCTGAATCTGTGTGGACTATCAGTCCCAGCCACACCAGTCATGTTTTGCAATGTCTCTGCTGGCCTGCACGCGGGGTGAGGCGCACCGCTATCTGCACATGCGGTGGCCTCCCCGCCCCTGGTCAGACTGTCAGTAGCAGGCCTGTGCGCGCAAACCGCCGCGTCAGACGCAGCGGTTTTTCCGCGTTCCGCTATGCCAGCCGCGGAAACAGCCGCCTCATCCTGCATCCATGCGGCGGTTTTTCCGCGTTTCTTCACACATTTTCACCTGATGAAAATGTTTGCAAAACTATGGGTCTTCTCAAGATACACATTTTTACAAAAATGAGAACTTTCTTAGAAAGGTGTTTTTTTTTTTCATGTCCATTGACTTCAGTACATTAAAGGAAAATGTATTTTCACATACCCATATTTTCTCATTTGTGTGAAAATTACTTTTCTTATCTTCATTGGCATCATTTGTTAATGTATTTGCATCTGTAAAAACTGTGTTTTCTTATGGACAATTTTTTTTTTTGCAAATATTCTCATCTCGAAAATATGACATTTTTGTGAAAATTATGGCAAAAAAATGGTCATATTAGCTCATCACTACTGTTCAGACTTGTGACCAGGAACCTTTAAAATTATTAATTTGATTTGAAGTACTCAAGTAGCATCCATGTAAAAGAGGTGCAAGTTAATTTTGGTGCTGGTGTTTGCCATTATTTTGGTCATTAATGATATTCTAAGAAAATTTGCATGCCGCTACTGTTGTTGCTTTTGATTGTTAAATTAACACTAGCCTCCCAACACTATAAATTCTAACCTTTCCCTCTCTGTGTGATAATGATTATGAGACTGACTACGCCCTCCCTGTTATTTGGTTGACATGGAAACTGTGATGTAATTTCCTGTTTTTTACATATATATATAAACTGTACTTTGTCAGTTAATGTCTTGACAAAGGATGAAGAACTGTCATTTCACTTTTGATTTGCTAAAATAAAGAACTGTTTGCACTGTAGATAGATAGATAGATAGATAGATAGATAGATAGATAGATAGATAGATAGATAGAGCTATTCTTTAAATAACATGGAAGTCAGCTGCACAAAATAAATGCTAAAATTACAGCCTTTCAGCGGCAGTCATTCAGCTGTGTCCTCTAAGCAGATTACATGTAAAATATTCATGTCTGGCTGAAACGTACCCTTAACTCGCTCTTCCATCTTTTATGTCACGTTTTGTAAAACGCTATTGTCATCCCATCGACTTTTGTGGCTTTGCTTATGTTTTCCATAAAACTAATGAAGAAGGAAGTGTAGTATGACTCAGGCTCAGTTGTTTGCCAATTTAACGGAGTTAACGTATGGCTGTTATGACTCGGTGACTTCCTCTGCAACCCGGTCCATGCTCAACAAAGTTTGTACCTAATAAATTCTTCATGGGCTGTATGGTTCCTCATTGAGCTACATCTAATTGGTTCCACATGACAACCACACTTTCATAGTGAGTCATGCAGCTGTGAACTCTTACAGACCCCCGCTATCTGATGTTCCTGCTGCCCTGGTGCGCACAAACTTCATCAACTGCAAGGAGGCAGCTCTGATATATGCAATATTATTCAGTACTACCGGGGCTGCCTTTCGAATGTGCACACAAGTTGAGGAGAGCATTTCTTTTCATTGTTGTATATAATAGGGCTGTCCAACTTCTTCCTCCCCGGTGTTCTGAGATTCCTGTAGTTTACAGAAATAATAAAGGAGAACTGTAATCCATCAAAGAGGACACACAGAAAGCAATCCAAACACACATCTATAGACTGATAAATGCCCTTGCATTATTATCATTGTGTGTTTATATAGCACTGACATCTTCCACAGCACTTTTACATAGTATAAGTAGGCATGTCACTAACTGTCTTATCATCTAATACCTACTATAGCCATTGTCATATGTTCTTAGTGTAACCCTAAGGCCATTTTGTCTGGTTGACCAATTAACCTATCTGAATGTTTTGGGATGTGAGAGGAACCCAGAATACACAGAGGAAACCCAGGCAAACCCAGGAAAAACACTCAACTCCACAAAGATAATGGCTTGGCCTCCACTTAAACTGGGGACCCTATTGTTTCCAGTCAAGAGAACTGTCAACTATATCACTATGCTGACCTTGTGAACGTTGTTATCTCTGTCTCGTTGTAACTTTGTGTTTCCATGGATTCTTTACCATTCCGAAAGTGGAGCTTACAAAAAGTGGGACTTTCAAAAATTGCCAACCCCCCCTCCCCCCCCTCCCCCATGCCTTTTTAGCATTTTCCTCAACCATACAGATTGGAACCATGAAGGAAGAACCATGAGTATGAGGTTCTGCCTCCTAACCAGTACCAACCTGAATGGCTTTCGACATTGGAAGGGGACATGGCAGAGCGGTCAAAACCACCCCAATAAAGTTTCCATGTCCCACTGTGGTTGAAAAAGAGCTCTTTCCATTCTACATGTACAACAAAAAAAATCTTCATATAAATTATCATGTGAGGCAGAGCACTGGTCCTGAGCCTACATGAGGCGACGCGTACCCCAGAGAGGTCTGTACAAGGCAATGTAAGATTTTTTTTATTATTATATATTTAATAAATATATCTATGAAATGTATATAAAGAGGTAGAAATTATCAAAATCCCACTGAAAATTCCTATTCGCATTTAAAAAAGGGGTTCCAGGAGGGCCCTCTGTAGCAGGGTTCCACTTGTGCCTTCAACCTGCATGATCCTTGTTGCTACATCATTGCTACTAATAATAACTTATAATTACTTTGTCCCACTAGCAGAAACTTGTAGCTTCCTGAACTGAAATAAGTAACTGTCCCGCACTCAGCCAAGTCTCTAGCAATGTGAAACACCTATTCAATTCTCTTCTTTTCTCCATATTTGAGATGTAATATAATATTTGGACCCGAGGACCAGCTATGTTTGGTTCTTAAAGATGTAATCTAGTTAGAATTATTTGCTCCATTTTGGAGAGATATTGGTTCTTTGTTAAAGCTCATACACACGTGATAACGACTGCCTCAGTCAATAATCAAGCATGTGTATGGCAAACCCTGACCCACGAGCGATCATCCCGACAGATCAACCTACCCAACAATGACAGATGCCTTTGATACCCCCACTCCCCCACCATCCGAATGATGTTATGCACGTGCCACCCCCTCGTCCCCCCTCCCAGCATAGCAACAGAATGCATTGTCAGCTACCTACACAGCTGATACCCATCTGTACTGGCTGGCCCAACAATGTCATCCAAGGCCAAGGTCCCGATCCCTGACAGGTGACATAAGTCAAAAGGTGTGTATGCACCTTTAAACATTCCAATATAAAGAGAAAGCACACTTAAAAAGTCAAAGATAAGATATTTGCCACTTTTCTGTATGCTGCACTTTATCATTTTAATCCAGTTCATTAGCCTCGTGCTTATGTAAAGAGTATTTTGTTCGCTGAACGTAAATGAGTTAAATAAAAAAGAAAAGTAACACAAAAAAAACAGGCAGATGTCACAAGGCCAGTAAGCAGGTGGGCTGAAACTTCTGTACCAATTCAAACTGGCACCGCATCAAACCTGATGGGTATAACCTTTAATTCACTGCTCCTCTGGCACCAGATCTAGTGCCATCTGCTCCTCTCCGCTAAGCTGTGCTTGTTTCTGTTCAGGGAAGATGCCAACAACACAGACTGTCTCCTACATGTGCGTAGAAACCATCAGTGTATCTAGATTTCCGAGACGCATATGGTGGCATCTGCAAATCCACACTGTCAGCAACACAACCACAACCCTGCGCGTTTTAAGAATGGAAGGACAACTGTGAGGTTCTAATTTAGGCTGCTTAGCATGAAAAATATTTTCTCTTCCTTATAGGTTTAATTGTGACAAATATGCTATTTCCAGTACACAAAGAGTGTCACGGGAGGAGCTGTTTTGTACAAAAAAAAAAGAGGAAGAACAACTACAGACATGATCTAGTTATTTTGGGTCAACTAAAGATGTTTGGAGGTTTATATATTTATGCATTTTTAGATGTGAATTTGAATATGATCAGCTTAAATGTTTTAAGAAAACAAATAGTCTAACCTATCATTCATAGGTGAGCTATTTTGTAATTAAGTGTTTTATTTCAAAAAATTACATTTCCATTTTAGTCTGCTGCCTTTCTACATTTTTAAAGATATTCCAAAAGATTTAAAGGACAACTAAAGTAAGAAGAATCTGAAGGCTGCCATGTGTACTTCCTTATAAACGATACTATTTGCCTGGCAGCCCTGCTGATCTATGTGGCTGCAGAAGTGTCAGAATAACACACCAGAAACAAGCATGCAGCTAATCTTGTCAGATCTGACAATAATATCAGAAACACATGATCTGCATATGCTTGTTCAGGGTCTATGGATAAAAGTATTAGAGACAGGGAATCAGCAGCATTGCCAGGCAACTGGTATTGTTTAAAAGGTAATACATACAGCAGGCTCCATAGCCCTCTCATTACAGTTGTCCTTTAAAGGATACCACAACTGACATGTGACATGATGAGATAGACATGGGTATGTACAGTGCCTAGCACACAAATAACTAGGTTGTGTTCCTTTTTTTCTTTCTCTGCCTGAAAGAGGTAAATATCAGGTATGTAAGTGGCTGACTCAGTCCTGACTCAGACAGGAAGTGACTACAGTGTGACCCTCACTGATAAGAATTTCCCCCTTTTTTATCTCTTTCTTGCTTTCAGAAGCCATTTTCTTCTAGGAAAGTGTTTTATAGTTGGAATTTCTTATCAGTGAAGGTCACACTGTAGTCACTTCCTGTCTGAGTTAGGACTGAGTCAGCCACTTACATACCTGATATTTACCTCTTTCAGGCAGAGAAAGAAAAAAAGGAACACAGCATAGTTATTTGTGTGCTAGGCACTGTACATGCCCATGTCTATCTCATCATGTCACATGTCAGTTGTGGTATCCTTTAAAGGGAAGGTTCAGGGTGGCTCTTAAAAAAATAAAAATGCCCATCCACTTACCTGGGGCTTCCTCCAGCCGTGGGCAGCCAGGACGCCTGCGCAGTACAGCCCGGAGGACGTCCGATGACGTCAGCGCGCCCCCGTGAGGCGCATTTTGAAACGCAGAAGAGCCCGACCTGGCAGGCGGCCTGGCCAGGTCGGGTCGGCCACCGGAGGGGACCGGGCGCCGAGGGCACGTCCTGGCTGCCCACGGCTGGAGGAAGCCCCAGGTAAGTGGATGGGCATTTTTATTTTTTTAAGAGCCACCCTGAACCTTCCCTTTAAAGGTATTTACGTATGATACTGTCTACCAAATACTACTTCTCTCTGTTTAGAAGATTTTAACTCATTAAAAGTCTACAAATTGTTGGAAAGCCGAGAATCGTGGCTTTCATTTGCACTATGCTCCGCGTCAATGCGAAGCACTATTCTCGAGTTAGGGGGTGTTGAACGAGAGGTGTTCACTGTGCCTGGCTGCCAGCAGGGCCGGTTCTCTCATGAAGCAAGGTGAAAAATTAGCATCAGGTGCAGAGATTACATGGGCAGCATGTTTGTACTGTGTTTACACTAACAGCATGCAGTCAGTTTAGGAGGAGACGTGAGAAGAGCGAGGTGAAGAGGTCATCATTGGAGAAAAGCAGCTTGTTGTGCTGTGTGAGAAGTCTGACAGTGAGTGAGGAGTGGGGAGGCATCAGAGCAGCAGTGTTTCATTTGACTTGCACACCAGAAGGGAGGAGGTGGCATTGCTGTTCTGACTGAGGAGGAATGGAGTGGCTGAGGGTGAGCAGTTTGTTTTCACAGACTCACAGCCAACCAGTGTACTGTGCGATCATTCCAAATTGGGGGAAGCATCCTCACAAGTAATCCTCAGGCAGAAAAAAAGTCTAAAACCAGCACTGTCTGCCAGCAGCACTAACTTGAATACCCAAGTTTACAGCCCGAAGCCCAGCAAGCGAAGTGGGTGGGTGAGGATCCCAGTGTGCAGTGTCCTCTATTGAAGTGAACATAGAGTTAGAATAAAAAGATCTCTGAGGGAAGCGAGGACCAAGCCCACAGCCCAGAGAGTGGGCAAGGGGACAATGATTTCAGAAAAGTAGAGAATATCGCTTTAAAAGAAGTAGACACCCCTCATTCAACATTCCCTAACTCAGGATGCATGACATCGATACGGGGCATAGTGCAAAATGAAAGCCAAGACTCTCGACGTTCCAGTGATATGATTTTCAAAGGGGAGTAAAGAAGTTTTAAACAAGGGCCCAATTTGGTAAACGGTATATTACGTAAGTACAGGGCCAGATTTACCATAAGGCACTGTAGGCATGAGCCTACTGGCGTCTGATGAAGTTGAGGGCGGCTCACTCCCCTCCCGCAGTGCCTCCCTCCCTCCTTCCCTATGCAGAGTCCTAATGAGAGTTTAAATGAGAGGTTACTCCCCAAGCTCCTGGCATTCCAAAGAGGAGATCTCCCTTCAGTCGCGGGCACCACTAGCTACTAATACTTATACTGAGGGTACTTATGGCCAGGTTATTGCGCACGATGCTATGGTAACGCGTGATGCTAATTGGTTATAGGCGGTGCTCCCTTGGTGTTAGTAATGGTAAAATTGTGCTCCCTCTGCATGGCAACTTTAAAGAGGAACTCCAGTGAAAATAATTTAATATAAAAAGGTGCTTAATTTTTACAATAATTATGTATACATGATTTAGTCAGAGTTTGCTCATTGTAAAATCTTTCCTCTCCCAGATTCACATTCTGACATGTATTACATGGTGACATTGTTACTGTGGGCAGATTATGTAGCTGTTCTGGCTTTAACAGACAGCTATAAACAGCCATTTCCTGTGTGTGTCATTGTTACATTGTGGCAGTTTGCCCAGAGTACCGTACGGTACCAGAGCCTCTTGTGGGAGGGGTTTCAGCACAAAATCAGTCATACAGCGCCCCCTGATGGTCTGTTTGTGAAAATCATTATATTTTTCATGTAAAAGTGGGTATCAGCTGCTGATTGGGATAAAGTTCAATTCTTGGTCGGAGTTTCTCTTTAACTTTGCTACAGTGCATCATCAGGTCCAATCTCTAGGGAAAAACTCAGAATCCAATTTGTCTTCTCATGGCCATATGCAGATACCCTAAGTTATATTCTCCTCTCAGATGGAAACACAAAAAGTTTTCTCTGCAGAAAAAAAGCTGCACCACATACACTCACCTAAAGGATTATTAGGAACACCGGTTCAATTTCTCATGAATGCAATTATCTAATCAACCAATCACATGGCAGTTGCTTCAATGCATTTAGGGGTGTGTTCCTGGCCAAGACAATCTCCTGAACTTCAAACTGAATGTCAGAATGGGAGAGAAAGGTGATTTAAGCAATTTTGAGCGTGGCATGGTTGTTGGTGCCAGATGGGCCGGTCTGAGTATTTCACAATCTGCTCAGTTATTGGGATTTTCACGCACAACCATTTCTAGGGTTTACAAAAAATGGTGTGAAAAGGGAAAAACATCCAGTATGTGGCAGTCCTGTGGGCGAAAATGCCTTGTTGATGCTAGAGGTCAGAGGAGAATGGGCCGACTGATTCAACCTGATAGAAGAGCAACGTTGACTGAAATAACCACTCATACAACTGAGGTATGCAGTAAAGCATTTGTGAAGCTACAAGATGCACAACCTTGAGGCGGATGGGCTAAAACAGCAGAAGACCCCACCGGGTACCACTCATCTCCACTACAAATAGGAAGAAGAGGCTACAATTTGCACGAGCTCACCAAAATCAGACATTTGAAGATTGGAAAAATGTTGCCTGGTCTGATGAGTCTCGATAGAGTCAGAATTTCGCATAAACAGAATGAGAACATGGATCCATCATGCCTTGTTACCACTGTGCAGGCTGGTGGTGGTAGTGTAATGGTGTGGGGGATGTTTTCTTGGCACACTTTAGGCCCCTTAGTGCCAACTGGGCATCGTTTAAATGCCACCATGAAACAATGCTCAGGTAGCCCATGGCATTTTTCTGGTCAATGAGGTCATGTGACTCAAACACACAGCCAATCAGACAGGGACCAGCAGAAATAAAGTGAAATTCCTACCCAACGCAACAGTATCCTTTAGCTTAAATAAACTTCGTCTTTTTATAAATGGGTTGGAATTTATGTTGTACGTGTGTAGTTGTGTAGGGTACATGTTAAGTTGGGGTAGTCCACGGCATTATAAATAGGTCCTTCATTTTTCATTTCTGAAATAAACTAATTATGCACTTACGGTAATACCATCCCATCTGTGTGGAATGTTTTACAGGCTTATAGGCCTATCTTTTGTTGCTGTTGTTGTTTAGTTTGTTGTGTGTTTATACATAGGAATTTACCCTGCCAGCAGATTTAAACACAAATGTATTTTCCCCTTTTAACTACCACAGCATTACTTGCATTTTTGGATGAAACCAATATTGTAGACTTTAAGTTATAAACATCCTTCATTTCATGTATTTTTAATTTAGAGGACTCGTAGAATTAAATGATAGCTTTATAGATTTGGTAAGCCCCATGGCAGTGGTGCAATTATATTTCATAAAGGTATTGCAATAAAATACGGAGAAACTGCTATTACTAGTACTAACTGCTAAATACAGCCTAATATTTAGCACTGCCACTAAGTAAAAAAAATGAGTCTGTGGTGAGTTAATAAATAACAAATACTTCTGGATTTTAATTAGTGGATTTTTGAAAAATGGCGACTATCAATGAAAAGAACTGTAAATAGGTGACCTTCTCAAAAAACACATTCTGCGTTCCCCTTGTTATTTGTTATATATCGCAATGCACCTAATATTATTGTTAAATGCCCAATGTGTGTGCAGATGTGGGCAGATCAGGCCCAGTCCACCCATGATGCCAAGTGAGGCGACTTCTTCAGGCAGCAGAAGTCTGGGGGCAGCACCAGGCAGAAACAGGATAGTTAACCTATACTGTGGGCAACTGTACCACCTAGCTACCAACACTGGGGGCACCTATACCTGGCTACATACCTATACTGAGAGTGCTTTTTGGAGGGCTCACTGCAGCTATATCGTGTCCAATCCTGGGGGGGGGGGGGGCGCGTACTCACAAGTTTGCCTCAGGCAGCAAAAAAGTCTAAAACCGTCCCAGGTGCTGATATTGTAGCGATTGGTGTCAGCACACAGAGGATTTCTGATTATTGGTGATCTGCAGTATCACCAATAATACAGACGCTATACCCAATTATGTGTGATTTGCAGAATCACCAATAATACCATTATAGCTTCACACAGGACACCTAATGTGGTAAAGTGTTTGGTGCAACAGTAAGGCCCGGTTCACATTAGCGTTCCCTGTCCGGATTCGCTGGGCCGGATCCAGACCGTATACTGTACAAACGGAACGTACGTTCCGCATAGCAATGCAAAGGCTATACGGACGTTCACACGCGCCCGTTCCGTACAGTACGGAGCCGGACCGGATCCGGACTCCGGACACTTTTCCAACATGCGCTATTTTTCGGTCCAGATCATCCGGCCCACGCACCCGGACCGGAGCCTGACTGCACCATCCGGAAATAGAAAGCAATGGGAAACGGAAGCACAGAACACACTGGCTACAAACACCTGACGTTCAACCCCACTTCCTATGCGTATTCTAGCGGCGATTTTGGATGGGGACACATGGGAAGCATTTTGGAGTGGAGCATCAGTGACTTTAACGTGCTGGAGCTGTTTGGCAGTATGTCGGAGGTGGAGGTGAGGCCTAAACAGCGGAGGACCTGATTCCACAGGTGCACCTTCTGCTGACCTCCCAGACCCCCAAATTTTTATTTATTTGTACTCTCTTTTGCCAAACGGCAAGCCTGATGTACACCTGATGCAACCTGACCGGATCCAGATCAGATCCGCACGATTCCGATCCGGATCCGATCCGGATCCGGTCAGGTCAGAGAAACGCAAGTGTGAACAGGGCCTTAGAAAGGCTATCTCCCGAGGAGCGGGAGATACAGACTCTACTGCAGCCAGTGGACCCCTGAGGTTCAGGTGGCCACTGGCTGTACTCAAGCTGACCTCCTGAAGCAGAGGAGAGACAGACTGTACTGCAGCCAAGAATTCCTTGATGGATTGGGAATCAGACTGTACTGCAGCCAAAGATTCCCTGATGGATTGGGAATCAGACTGTACTGCGGCCAGTGGACTCCTATGGGGTAGAGCCCCCTGACTGAACTGCAAGAAGCAGTTAGCCCTTGCAGCTAATTGACACCTGGAGTGTTAGTGTCACGAGTAGTACAGTAAGACTGATCACTAGGGGGATGAGTGACAGCCAGAAGGGTCAGATAGGCCAGGTTGGCAACACACGAGCAGATAAGGTACAGAGACAGAAGGCTGATTCGGTAACCGGGTACAGGCAAGGTTGGCAACTGGTAGAAAGATGGGCGGAGGTACCGAATCAGAAAGCAAGAGAGAGGTCAACAGAGCCAGAGGTCATAACAAATATCAATAAGCACAATCCTAGTCTGAGGTGTGAGGTCCTTGGTCTCGACACCCAGGGACTAGTCTAAAGTATAACACAGCAATGACACAGTAATCCTATACTTGGGTGTGAGGTCCTTGGTCTCAACACCCCGGAACTGATCTAAAGTATAACACAATAATGACACAGTAATCCTATACTTGGGTGTGAGGTCCTTGGTCTCAACACCCCGGAAATGGTCTAAAGTATAACACAGTAATGACACAGTAAATTTCAAGAGCGGAATCTGGCTAAGTGTGAATTCCCAGTTCCAACTGGTTCTAACACACTGTAGGATCTGACTGAGGTCTGAGTGCTCACACGTTAGTATTCACAACGGCAGACAACCTGCAACTGACAAGCAAGTCCTATAAGTACCCAGAGCTCTCACCAGCCCCGCCCCAGCCACTCAGCCAATCCGGAACACATCCGGAATCAGCTGACCGGCCTGATCAGCTGACTCCCCTTCTACTGACATAATGGTCCTGTTGCCTGGCCCGCACGCGCGTAGCTCTCCACCTGTGTGCACTAGAAGGACCAGGCGAACCAGCAGCATGTGTAGCCGTGCGGCAGAGGCCGCCAGCTGGAACGCGGAGATAGCCGCTCTGCCGCTTGCCCACGCAGTGGCATCCCAGGTATTCATTACAGATATGTAATATGTTGCATGTAGTGTATGTGCAGTAACATTGCTGTCTTTGTCTACTAGCTGCTCCGTGCATGTGTGCTTCATCTGTGTGGTTGTTGTATGTGTGTGTGGGAGGATGAGGGTGAGGTTGGAAGGCATTGAAAGGGGTTTAGCTTAATGTTCTAGATCTGCCTCCTATTTTTATGCAAATCATTTTGTATAATTTTTCAATACAGATGATGAAAGAACCTGGTTGTTTGCATCCTAAGGCTCCTTGCTGCCAGAAGGTGGATGTTTCTTCCCCTGCACAGAGAAGATCATTTGATACTGCTTGCCTCCACCCTTTGCTAACAGAGCTTAACCTCCTTGCCGGTCTAATTCTCGCCGGCAAGGAGGCAGCGCAGGACTTTTTTAAAAGGGGCTCGCTACATGATAGCCGCTGAGCGGCGGCATCCCCCCACCCACTCCGATCGCCTTCGGCGATCAGAGTATGCAGGAAATCCCGTTGAGAACGGGATTTCCTGCAGGGCAGGATGACGTCACCGACATCATGGACGTCAGGACGTCACAGGGAATCCCGATCCACCCCTCAGCGCTGTCTGGCACTGATTGGCCAGGCTGTGCAGGGGTCTGGGGCGGGGGGGCGGCTCGGCGTGGCGGGTAGCGGCGGATCGGCGACGAGCGGCGGCGATCGAATGTTACAAGCAGCTAGCAAAGTGCTAGCTGCGTGTAACAAAAAAAGATTATGCAAATTGGCCCAATGGGGCCAGAGAAATCCTCCTGCGCAGGTTACCCCGAGCTGAGCTCGGGATAATCGGCAAGGAGGTTAACACATTGTGGCCAGCATTGCAGCTCAGCGCAATTTCAAAACACTTTACAGGCCATTTCAGGAAAGGAAAGCTTTCAAGCTGCATTGCTTAGAATAGCGGCTGATGTTGGTGTGTATCTCTGGAATTCTCAAAAACATAAGCTGAACAGAGAGCTTAGTCTGGAAAAGGAAGTCTTTTGGAAGGATCTAAAACTACCTGATGTACTGATGACTATGGCTCAGCTACTTTTTTTATGTGGAGGAGAACTCAGTCTACTGCCTTTTTAATGCTCTTTAAAAAAGTTATTGAAATGTTAGTATTTTATACTTTTTTGGGGAGGAAGATGCTGACGTCCTCTGCTTATAACTCCCATGTAAGACCTCAGTCCTTAAGGGTTTGTTTCTTCACTATGTTTGGTTATCAATATACACATTACAGGTAGTCCCCGGTTAACGAACCAAATAGGGACTGTAGGTTCATTCTTAACCTGAATCTGTTCTTAAGTCGGAACATTGTGCCATCTCTGTCCCCTGCACCTCCTCTGTGCCTCCAGTGTCCCCCTCTGTGTCACCTCTGCCCTCTGTACCTGCTTATACAAGTTTAAAAGCCATATTTTCTTTGAATTTTTTAAAATCGATTTTCTCAAAAACTTCAAGTCCAATTTGAAAAAAAATTGTTTGACTTGTTCCCATGGAAACACAGTATCCATGCTGTTCGTAAGTCGGGCGTTCGTAAGTCGGGGATTACCTGTATTGCTGCTGGTAGAATTATTATTATTTTTTTATTTGCTTATCAATTTGCTTATTTTATTATTACTGTTTTTATTATGCTTGCTGCTATTATTATTATTATTATTAGTAGTAGTAGTAGTAATAGTAGTATTGTTGTTGTATTTTCTTGATGGGAGGAAACACTAAACAAGCACAACAGAAAGTATATTTATTCTTAGGTGAGAATATCCCCTATGTTCATTTCCTGCTGCACTATAAATCTTTGTATTGCAATAACATTTATCTCTCCTTGCCTGGTTATGTAATACCTCTACAGATGGTTTCCCCCAGACTACAAATTATTATAATACCAGCTGTTCCTTTATGAAGAAAAACAGTGTTATGTGATTGCATGTATTCCAGATAAAATGTTACAGCACACAATCAATACTATTATTATCCTCCATGGGCTTAACAGAGTTTGCACAATCACACAAATGTTACTTTCTTCCTCCTTACAATGCACAGATTAATAAACACTGCCTGATTTATCTATACACTGACAACAATGAGCAGATTAACTTTTTTCATACATGTACTGGTTTAATGAAACAGCTAGGGAAACATTTGTTGCATACTTGTCTTTATGTAAAGCAAGCTGAAGTTACATTTATGTTCAGGTGTGTAAATATATTTTAACTTCTTCTAAATTACACTTAGCAGCAATCTTCCATTTGATAATGATTGAAGATTGCCCTGCCAAATATAGACAAAGAGTTATTTATTGCTCAGTCACTTGACACCTCCTGGATCTCTGTATCACATGATGTAGAGTAACCAATGACATGACAGGGGAGTCCACTTGATTCCCTGAACCAATCAATACACAGCAGACCAGAGAGAAATGTTCAGAGTGTGTGTCCAGGTGCTGAACTAACCTCCTGAACTGTAAGATCTGCAAGAAGAGACACTATCAGCAAACCATAATAGCAAACACGTTGTCAGCAAATTTAAAGGAACACTATCAATGCCCAGGTGTTCTAAAATGACAATATACAAATTATGTCTAAGTAGATGTGTAAACATGTTCCTACTTTTCATGTTAAATATCAGTGGCAAAAACTATAATTCATTATATGTAGATTTCAGCTACGTTTGTAATGTCTCATTTGCATAAGTGAATCTCTGCAGTCTGACATGTTAAGAACAGTGTAATGTTGAAGCAGAGTTATATGAAAACAAACGCCTATCAGGTTTCACACACACAACTACAATTGCTTATGTTGCACATAAGATACATTTTCTCTGCTCTCTGTGAGAGAAAGCTCGGCCTGTCTCTGACTGAGCTCTCTGCACACACAGAGTTAACAGATACATTGTAAGGGAATTCCTCCCTCCCCTCATGGCTCACTCTGCCGCAGAATTACAGCAGACTGCTGTCAGAAAAATATGAAAGGAATTAGATAACAACAACAACAACAACAAATAACATTTGTAGAGCGCTTTTCTCCCATAGGACTCAAAGCGCATAAGCATGGCTCAGACCATCGTGGTACAGAGGAAGAATTTTATAAGTCCGGAAATGCCAGGCTAAACAGGTGGCTTTTCAGTCTGGATTGGAATAGCTCCAGGGATGGTGCTGTCTTTACTGGGTGTGGCAGGGAGTTCCAAAGAGTAGGGGCAGCATGACAGAAGGCTCTATCTCCAGATTTTTTGAGGTGCACTCTGGGAGTGACCAAGTTTATAGAACTTGCTGATCTGAGGTTGTGAGAGGTGTGGTGCAGCTTCAGCAAGTCCTTCATGTATCCAGGGCCCAGATTGTGCAGGGATTTGAATGTCAGCACTCCAATCTTGAAGAGTATTCTCCATTCTACTGGTAGCCAGTGCAGTGAGCGAAGGAGCGGTGTAATGTAACAGTGCCGAGGAGGGTTTTTTAGCAATGTGGCAGCAGCATTCTGCACTAATTGCAGGTGACCCAGGTCCTTTTTGGGGAGGCCAGCATAAAGGGCATTGCAGTAATCCAGCCATGATGTGATGAAGGCATGAACTAGGGTTGGAAGATCCTTTGGGGGAATCAGATGTTTAATCTTTGCAATGTTCTTCAGATGAAAGTAGGAAGATTTAACTACAGATGAAATTTGGTTTCTGAAACTCAAACCCCCATCGAGGCTGCGCACAAGGTTGGAGCTGTTTATGTCTGAATTCCCAATCCTGATTGGTGTTGCTTGCTTTAGGATAGAGCTGTTTTGATGGCGAGCACTGGCTTTGGACAAAGAAGACCTTAGTTTTGTCAGCATTCAGTTTCAACCAGTTATCATTCATCCATGCCTGTAGCTCAGCTAAGCAAGAGTTTATTTTTGGAGTAGGGTCTGTTCCACCAGGTTTGAAGGACAGGTATAGCTGTGTGTCATCGGCGTAGCAGTGGTACGTCAGGCCATGTCGTTGGATAAGTGTACCGAGTGGCAACATGTAGATTGCAAACAGCAGAGGGGATAGGATTGATCCTTGTGGCACTCTGAATTGTAGAGGTGCAGGTTTGGGCATTATAGGTCCTAGGAATACTCTCTGTGTTCTGTCAGTCAGGAATGATCTGAACCGCTGGAGGACTGATCCACTGATGCCATAGTACTCCTGCAGTCTGTTAAGCAGGATTTCATGGTCAACTGTATCAAAAGCCGCTGAGAGATCCAACAGGATTAGGATGGAACATTCCCCTCTGTCCCTTGCCATGAGCAGATCGTTGCAGACTTGCATGAGGGCTGTTTCACAGCTGTGTTGCTTCTTAAAGCCAGATTGTAGAGGGTCCAGGATGTTATTTACTGACAGCCTGGTTTCAAGTAGCAGATAGACAGCCTTTTCAATAACTTTACCTAAGAAGGGGAGGTTGGAGACAGGTCTGTAGCTGCTCATTGCATCTGGATCCATGGAAGGTTTTTTTAAGAAGAGGCTTGATGATTCCTTCTTTTTAAAGAGGTAGGAAACCTCCCTGCTTGCAGAGAGCAATTTACTATTTTGTGAAATGCTGGACCAAGCAGGTCAGGGCATTTCAGCACATGTTTAGTTGGTCCAGGGTCCAGGTCGCAGGTTGTCTGGCGGAGGTGGTGGAGGATGTCTGAGATCTCTTCCTCACTAATACTTTTGAAGTCAGTCCAGGGTGTTAGGTTGTTTTTG
Source organism: Hyperolius riggenbachi (assembly GCF_040937935.1). NCBI lineage: Eukaryota > Metazoa > Chordata > Amphibia > Anura > Hyperoliidae > Hyperolius > Hyperolius riggenbachi. The sequence goes on from NC_090650.1 coordinate 380,095,019, forward strand.
CAGCTATTTCCAGGAGTTGCATGAGTCTTGGGTGCTGTGGACTGAATGAGAGACCGAATAGAGGATACTTTGTCAGCAAAGTAGCAAGCAAGTTTCTCACATAGTTCTTTTGAGGGAGTTATAGTAGGTTTTAGACAGGATGGATTACATAGTCTATCAACTGTGCAAAATAGTTGGGCTGGCCTGTTGGTGGCCTTTGCGATCTCCTGTGATAGGTAGGAGGATTTTTTCTTGGTGATCGTATTTTGGTAGCTTTCCAGGTGAGAGACAAGGGTGTGTTTATCTTTTGAATTCTGAGATTTTCGCCACTTCCTTAGATAACAGTAAACAGAGAGACAAGGGTTCAAATATATAACACCAGTACTTAACAGCACTTCCCAAACATTTCCTATCTCAATTGAAAAAAAAATATGTTAATTGATAGTGTTCCTTTAAAACAAATTGTATGTAGCTTGTAGTTGAGACAATCAATTGTATTTCCAGTCGATTTTGATTGGCCCAATTCCAGGCTGCATACAATTTGCATGGGAGTTGGAATTATTTTCATCCATCTTATTGGCCTTCCATTAAATAGATAACAAAATAGTAAATAGATAACAAGATCATTTTTGTTAGCTTTGGTTAATACAGTTACTGTTAATAACATGGAAAACAGAAGTTTGCCTTCTTAAACAGAAGGTATTTGCGATTATTCAGGTTGGAGGGAGTTTTGAGGCATCCCACAATGCATCACTGCTGAATAAGCAAATCATCTCTTTGAAGTCCCTGATAGCTAAACACACTGCCAGAACTGCTCTGGAGGTGTGTTTAGCTGTCAGGGACAACGAAGAGATAATTTGCATGTTCAGCAGTGATGCATTGTGGGACACCTCAAAGCTTTCTCCAACCTGAATAATCACAAATTCCTTCTACTTTAAGAATGTAAACTTCTGTTTTACATAGTATTTTAGTAAGGCTTTTTGATCTCTTTCAGCCCCTTACACACTCCTAGGAGTTCTGGATCACCATGACCTTTCTTGGAAATCTGTAACACTGATAACATGTAAAGCTACTCCTGCCCTCCCCAGCACACGCATGCATGCATACGTGTGTGTGCTGGCATATTGGGCATTTGTAAAGCTAACGTCAAGGCAGCAAGAAGTCTTAAATCATCTTTTCCTAAACTCTTTATTACTGCAAGAGAATACCCAGGCAGCTCATAGTGACACATACCCACTTAAAGAGACCAAAAAGTCATCTATTTAAAAACAAAGCCAAATGTATTTTTTCCTTCTTAGAACAGAAGGTATTTGTGATAATTCCGTTTTAAGTGAGCAACTTTTGTTACCCAAGATGCAAATTTCCAAATATGCAAATCATGTCTTTCTGCCCCAGAATATAGTGATCCTGTAGCTAATGACTTTTACAGAGCCACACTTGCTTCCTGGGGCAGAAAGAGAGGATTTGCATATTTGGGAGTGATGCAACATGGGTAACCAAAATTGTTCACTTAAAGTTGCATTATCATAAATACTTTCTGTTGTAAGGAGGCAAAATATGTTTTTATTTGAAATAAAAACATAATTTAATCTAGTTATGTATTTATGGCTAATAAAAAATGATATGTGTATTCATTGGGAGGGAATCTTCAATCACTTATTAGTAAAACATATCCTCATACGAGTAGTCCACTGCTCTCAAATCATTTCATGTATGAAGTTAGGAGGATAAAAAAAATCTTGAGAAACTACAGCAATACCATTGACTACTCCAAAACTTAGTATCCAACTTTATTATATCAAAATTACAACATTTTAAGTTAAAAACTTTCTCTTTTTCACAAAATGAATCTCCAGAGACAAAAAGTCAATCAATTACAGAAGACCATGCGATTTGACAATTTTTGTTAAGGAATAATGGACACTTTGCTTAATTTTCAAGCAACAACACTAGCCCGTTTCGGGTCAGCTTCAACCCTTCAACAGGCCTTTACAAAACAAAGAGAATCTCCAAAATAGCCAAAAAAGGGAGCCAAAATATAGCTTTCAAAAAATATAAAGCATTTGTTCCAACCAGATACAACTCTGCACCATCCTGATGGCCTGCAAGTAGATCACTGGGCTGCTGGCTGCCACTCTGGTGACCACCTGTTGCTCGTCTGTGTCCCACTGGGACATGCGCTGCTTCTTCGTTTGCTGGCTCTCCAGCTAGCTCCCCATTGGTCCTGAATTTTATCAAATGAGAGTCTCCTAGGATGATTTTAATTGGTCCTCTATAGTGACCAATGAAAATCCTCCTCATCAAGGATTCTCATTTGGTTAACACTCAAGAAGGAGTGGCGTGTGGTGGCTAAAACATATGCACCTGCTGTTGTACCTGCTGTTGCACCAGTGGGGCTTGCGACGGCCGTTTTGTGTCTCACCAGACGCTTGGTCATGCTGCGCTCCAGTCAGCGCAGCGTGACCAAGCATCTGGTGAGATGCAAAACGGCCGTTGCAAGCCCCACTGGTGCCCGGAACCCCCCACCTCCATCACACCACCACCGCACGGACCAATAGATGGAAGCATTATTGGCAACAAGTTACCTGTCGTGAATTTACTGCAATAAAGCACAAGGACGGAAGGTGCTCAGTGTTTTCTCCTTTCTCTTCTCGATGACAGCTAAAACATATGCACCCCCATGTCCTCCTGGTCATCGGAGGTGGGGAAGAGCCCCTTGTCCATGATATGGACAAGGACCCTGTATTAGAGGGAGAGGCTTTGTTGTGCTTCTCTTACAGAGCCCCAATATCATGTACAATGTGGGTTGGTATAGCTAGTATGGCTAGTATAGCAGAGCCCCACGCAGGTCTGAATGGGTAACAAGGGGATAATTAAAGCTGTAAATGGGATACATTCAGTTGAAAAAATTAAAATGGTCATGGTCCCTTCCCTTTAACCTTCAGCCCTCTCTCAAGTCTTTCGTCTTTATTTTTCTTTCTTTCTTATTTTCTCTACTTTAAATCTTGATTGAAGGTCCCCACTGCTCTCAACTCACCCAACATCGGCCGTAGCATGCCAGGCTCTACTGGCACCGTCGTTCCCAGTCACTCTGTGCAATGCAACACCCCACTGCAAATGTAGCCTACAGTGGTGGGCCGAAATTTTGCATAGAAATTCACATTTACGCATCGTAATCGTAATGCGAAATTTCAGAGAGAATAGTAATTTTTTTCATATGTAATAGTAATATTTCATAATTTCATATAATTTTTGCTCAATTTTGTGAAATTTTGTGTCGACTTTAACGGTTAATAGCAAAGCCCCCCATACATGCTATTGCTACCAAAATTGCAACATATGTTGGGTACAAGTCAAAAAGAGGAATTTTTCAAAAAGACCTTGTAGTTTTTAAGAAAATCGATTTTAAATATGGACAGAAAAATAGGTTCTTAAATTTGTCATTTTTTTTGTTTAAAAAACATTTTTTCTTTGCATTGTTAAAATAGATTTTCTCAAAAACTACAAGGTCTTTTTGGAAAAAATTTTTGACATGTACCCACTATTCTTCTTCACATACAGTGGTTTGCAAAAGTATTCGGGCCCCTTGTAGTTTTCCACATTTTGTCAAATTACTGCCACAAACATGAATCAATTTTATTGGAATTCCACATGAAAGACCAATACAAAGTGGTGTACAGTTGAGAAGTGGAACGAAAATCATACATGATTCCAAACATTTGTACAAAAAAAAAAAAAAAAAACTGCAAAGTGGGGTGTGTGTAATTATTCAGCCTCTTTGGTCTGAGTGCAGTCAGTTGCCCATAGACATTGCCTGATGAGTGCTAATGACTAAATAGAGTGCACCTGTGTGTAATCTAATGTCAGTACAAATACAGCTGCTCTGTGATGGCCTCAGAGGTTGTTTAAGAGAATATTGGGAGCAACAACACCATGAAGTCCAAAGAACACACCAGACAGGTCAGAGATAAAGTTATTGAGAAATGTAAAGCAGGCTTAGGCTACAAAAAGATTTCCAAAGCCTTGAAAATCCCACGGAGCACTGTTCAAGCGATCATTCAGAAATGGAAGGAGTATGGCACAACTGTAAACCTACCAAGACAAGGCCGTCCACCTAAACTCACAGGCCGAACAAGGAGAGCGCTGATCAAAAATGCAGTCAAGAGGCCCATGGTGACTCTCGACGAACTGCAGGGATCTACAGCTCAGGTGGGGGAATCTGTCCATAGGACAACTATTAGTCGTGCACTGCACATAGTTGGTCTTTATGGAAGAGTGGCAAGAAGAAAGCCATTGTTAACAGAAAAGCATAAGTTTGCAGTTTGCCACAAGCCATGTGGGGGACACAGCAAACATGTGGAAGAAGGTGCTCTGGTCAGATGAGACCAAAATGGAACTTTTTGGCTAAAATGCAAAACGCTATGTGTGGCGGAAAACTAACACTGCACATCACTCTGAACACACCCAGCCCACTGTCAAATATGGTGGTGGCAGCATCATGCTCTGGTGGTGCTTCTCTTCAGCAGGGACAGGGAAGCTGGTCAGAATTGATGGGAAGATGGATGGAGCCAAACACAGGGCAAACTTGGAAGAAAACATCTTGGAGTCTGAAAAAGACTTGAGACTGGGGCGGAGGTTCACCGTCCAGCAGGACAACGACCCTAAACATAAAGCCAGGGCAACAATGGAATGGTTTAAAACAAAACATATCCATATGTTAGAATAGCCCAGTCAAAGTCCAGATCTAAATCCAATCGAAAATCTGTGGCAAGATATGAAAACTGCTGTTCACAATCGCTGTCCATCTAATCTGACTGAGCTGGAGCTGTTTTGCAAAGAAGAATGGGCAAGGATTTCAGTCTATAGATGCGCAAAGCTGGTAGAGACATACCCTAAAAGACTGGCAGCTGTAATTGCAGCAAAATGTGGTTCTACAAAGTATTGACTCAGGGGGCTGAATAATTACGCACACCTCACTTTGCAGTTATTTATTTGTAAAAAAATGTTTGGAATCATGTATGATTTTCATTCCACTTCTCACGTGTACACCACTTTTTATTGGTCTTTCATGTGGGATTCCTATACAATTGATTCATGTTTGTGGCAGTAATGTGACAAAATGTGGAAAACTTCAAGGGGGCCGAATACTTTTGCAAACCACTGTATGTAGCAATTGTGTTGTCACTACCTTGTATGGGAGCTTTGCTATTCACTTCCAAAGTTGGCACGAAATTACGTAAAAATTACACAAAATTTTAGGCAAAATTACAAATTGCTATACGAAATCAATAGACTTTACAAAACGTAATTACGTCTAAGCGTAAAAGCGAAAATGTATGCAAAATTTTGCGTAATCGTAATTAGCTGATTATGATCATCACTGGTAGCCTAATGCAAACTTCTAAATTATATAACAATTATTTGAAATCTACAACATTATATGCACAGCCGCCTTCATGGAAACTCAGCAATGTGCAAGGATGTCTCGGGTACAGAGGTTTCCATCAGCAAAAGGTTAACAGATTCCCATAAAAAGAATGTTCTTTAAGTCAAGAATCTGCCTGTGTGAATGGAGCTTGGCATTCCATCAAAGTGAATTGATAACTCCGAACCCTCTGGAATGCTCCCACGTGTCTTTCAATTCTATATAGAAGTGTTGCTTGAAAGTGTCTTTGACAAGATCTGGCAGAGAATGCTAAGTCAGATAAAAAATATAAAAAAAAATGCATGGAAGCCGGGCATTTGTGAAAGGCTAAGAGATGAATGTCTTTCCAAATGAAGACGAATAAATTGGGCTTCATTAAAATAAATACATCATCATAAGATAGTGGTGATTTATTTAGGGAGTTCTTGGTAACTTCGCAACGGTATACACTGTTCTACGCACGTCAGAGTTCAGAGACTGGATCCTAGACTGGATACAAGACAGGACAGCTCCCCATAGATTATTGATGTTAAATTATCTGTTGTCTCCAATGTTACCAGTATAAGGAAAGGAATGAGAGCTCCTGTGTGTCTTTGGGTACCTTTAAGGGATTTTACACTTTCATTGTAAAATTTTCATAAACAGATTTTTATTTATGGTGGGATTTTAAGCAATTTAATGCTATGGAGGGCCCTGGCACACTGCAGAGCACATTCGGATCATTTTTGTTTTTAGAAAAACGCTCCTATTGACGTGCATTAAAATTGTGGTAAAATCACAGTGATTGCGATTTAAAAGAAAATTGCACAAACAATCCGAAAAGTGTGCTGTGGTATGTCTCCAACCTAAAAGGATCTTTCCATTTCAATTTACAGCCAAGTAAGGATTGCCCAAGCTTGTGGTAAACCCAAATGGCACTTTTGTTTGTAACCATGACAGCAGTATTCATAAACTCCACTTTGGTGCTGAGCAATAAACTGTACCTTTTGAGTAGTTTGCAGGTGGTTTTCCCAGGCGGGACCGCGCCTGTATTGTTAACCCCCATTTGGAAGCACAGAATACTCTAAAGCTAAGGTAGCTAATCATGTATGAGACAGACTGCATGTGGCCCTGCTACATCTCTTACTGTAGGTGCATTTGCACTTACTGTGCATGTAAATTTGCCTAACAGGCTTTCTCTGCCAGGTACCATTTCCAGAAGTTACTATTCCGTGTGTTAGCTTTTATCTGGAGTGGTTGTGGGTGGTTTTCCCACAACTCTCACAACAGCTCTTGTTGGATTCCAAGCTCATGATTGTGCTCCTCTCTAAGTATGAGCATGGCCACGCTCTTGCATAAAGAGGAGCATGGTCCCGAGGTGCAGGAGGGTCCAGGGCAGTGGTAGAGGTCAAGAGGACAGCGTAGGAAGCCTGTGGAGGATCCAGAGGCTTCATTTTCTTAGGTAAGTATTAGATTTTTGACCCGAGGTTCACCTTGGGTTGCTCTTTAATGGTAACCAGCATTTTAGTGACAATCACGGAGTTTGGCAGGTTTTGTTTAAGAGGAAAGGGGATTCAGAGAGAAATAGAAATCCCAGCCCATCCACTTTAAACATTGATATCTGTTTACGTATTTGCATTACACCTTTGTGATTAGCTTGAACTGTAAAATGCTAAAGGAATTCATAATGATAAGGATCTAGTAAAAGCACATACCGTAAGCACACACATCCTTGAAATAACTGTACATTTTGTCATTGCCATGGGCGTATTCTGACCCAGTGTGAGAAAACACCTCTGAACCTTACAACACAAGGTTTCCTCTCTGACCAATTGGGAAATACTGAGATAATGGCCCTGGAAGGGCACCTGTCAGTCAAGGCAAGTGATCCTGCCTTGTGGCAATCCATGCACTTCACATTCTTCCAGATGTTTGTGATCATGGACTTTATGGTCCGGCTGCTTTTTATCCAGCAAAACACAAAGCAGATTTCCTTGCAACATTCTACTGGCAAGAAGTAATAATACCATAGCTGGAATGTTATTGCTGGAATCAAACTCTCTGTTTCATTTTAACACCATTATAAGGGCTCATACTGAAGGGTAATCTTTTCATATTGTCATCTCTGTATACAGAGTAAAGCATCATCTTAAGTAACTATTTTAAAAATGGACATCAGTGAGTAAAATCAGTACAAAAGTCTCAGATAACTAATATTATTCACAGTAAACCTAAAAATAATTTTAGAAAGTGTACAAATAACCTCAAACTGAATGCAAATAATGGTATTTAAAGAGGAACTTTAGTGAAAATAACATAATGAATACACTTGCTTATTGTTTACAATATACAATATTCATATGTGCCGAATTTAGCTGTTAAAGAGAATCTTTTACTCTAAAATTTTTACAGCAAAAAGCATACCATTCTATTCATTATGTTCTCCTGGGCCCCTCTGTGCTGTTTCTGCCACTCCCTGCTGCAATCCTGGCGTGTAATTGCCATTCTTAGGCAGTGTTTACAAACAAACTAACCAGCTTGTGAAAGGCTCACATAAGCAGAGTGTGTGAGTCATACAGAGCCTGCAGGGTGCCTGCAGAGGGTGTGTATCGCTTCTATCCAATCACAAGCAGCCCTGCACATTCCACACATTCCAGCCTTAGCCCGGCTGTGCCAACAGAAGAAAACAGATTAGATCATATAACAGAGATAACACAGCCACTGTGCAATTAGGAAAGGCTGCAGTAAGCCAGAGCACATTAGAACAGGCAAAGGAAATTATAGGATAGAAGAACTAAGGCTGAAAATTTTGTTACAGAGTCTTTTTAATAGCAAAACCCCCCTACATGTTACCATCACTAAAAATTGTAGGTATATCAAAATTACAAAAATACCTTGTCGTTTTTGAGAAAATAGAATTTTTACAAATGCAAAGGAAAAATATTTTATAAAATTTTTCCTTGCATATGTAAAATCAAATTTCTCAAAAACGACAAGGTCTTTTTAAAAAAAAAACTTTTTGACTAGTTCCCACTATTTCCCTTAACATACCTAGCAATTGTGGTGACAGTATCACGTATGGAGGCTTTGCTATATAACTGCTAAAGTCGGCACAAAATTACACGAAAATTCTACGAAATTGCAAAAGTCTGATTTCTGTTTACTTGCGAAATTAATTACGATTTTTCCCCAAAATTTGCATTACAATATTTGTATCGTGACTGCAAATTACAATGCAAAAAAACGATTATGCAAATGTTCTGCTCATCACTTGTAACCACAGCGACAATGGACATGTTTTGGGGGGAGTGAGGTCACACTGCAATATCAGCCACACCTTACCAATGGTTGAAAGCTCAGTGAGAAGAGAAGGCCTGCGATCCTCTACACAAGGTTCAATATTTGTATTTATTTTTTTTGTAAACATGTAAATGTTTTCGCAAGTAAAATGTAAAAGGACATTTTTAAAGAATTCTTTACCTATGGAATGCACTAAAAGCAAAGCTAAACCATAGCTGGAAAATATGCAATTGGAATAATATTTTGTTTATGTTAAAGATACTCTGTAACAACATTTTGAGCCTTATTTCTTCTATCCTATAAGTTCCTATAGCTGTTCTAATGTGCTCTGGCTTACTGCAGCCTTTCCTAGTTGCACAGTGGCTGTGTTATATGATCTAATCTTCTCTCCTCTGTCGGGCTCAGGCAGTCAGGCTGGAATGTGCTGTGCTGCTTGTGATTGGATAGAAGCTATACACACTCTCTCCAGGCCCCCTGCACACTCTGTATGACTCACACACTGAGCTATTCTCAGCCTATCACTTGCTATGTCTTTTGTTTGTAAACACTGCATAAAACTGGCAATTACAAGCCAGGATTGCAGCAGAGAGTGGCAGAAACAGCACAGAGGGGCTCAGGAGAACATAATGAATAGAATGGTATGCTTTTTATTGTAAGAATTTTACAGTACAGATTCTCTTTAAATATGACAATATATCCTGTATCTGGTCATATTCACATCTTTACTGTACAATATTTTGTAGGGGATCTTCTACATTATGTTAGCAAGGTAATTTTGTCATTAGAATTTAGAACTCTCCCAGTGAGTTGCTATGGGAACACCTTCTATTAAACATATTAAAAACATTTTCAGTGAGACAAATGGACTTTATTTAACATTGACAACACTTCCTAACAAGGTTCATTAATGTAATATGTGACATTCATTAGAGGTTCATTACCAGCAGCACAGTCTAAATTCTGAATGCTCAAAAAGGGCATCCATGACTTATAAATAAAGGTTGGAGTATACTGGATATTACCTTTGTATCACGGCAGCCCGTGTATTTGGAGTATGCCGGGCTTATCATTACAAAAATCTGTTGGAAAAAATTATAAGATTTAATATGCATGAAACCTATGTTTTCCTATGCATTATTTGTGAGTTAATATTTACATATCTTAATTAGCTCTTTATCAAAGATGCAAAATCCTCCTTAGCATTTCTACCTAGCAAATCTCACACTGCAAAGAGCTTCAAGCCATTAAGCAAACAGAAGTTGTTAGCTAGCTGGCCTGATGTACTAACATTGCAGAAATTCCTAATTTGGAGAAAACCCCAATGAAGGGAATTTAGAGCAAACCTGAACTGAAAATTAAAAGTCAAAATAAACATACACACGTCATACTTACCTCCCTTGTAGTCTACTCATCAATCTCTTTCTCCTCTTCTGCATCCTGTTTGTCCACTGTGATCAATGGAATTCTCCATCCTCCATTTTAAAAAGGGCAATGACGCCGTAACAGCTTCCTGGTCAGCACACTGTTAAACTGTAATATCACCCATTTGAGCCATAGGAAAGCATGGGCATTACCTTGCACATCAGATGTCTTTTAAACTATAATTGACAGCCACTGATATATTTCAGTTCTGTCAAAATCTTGTCAGAACTGGAAGGAATTGTTGTTGGAAGAAAATGGCGAGTTTCTGAGAGGAACAGACGGCGAGGTAAGTATGTAATTTTCCACTGTGATCAAGGGAATTCTCCATCCTCCATTTTAAAACGGCAATGAACCCGTAACAGATTTGGGGTGAGCACACTGTTAAACTGTAATATCGAGCCTTAGGGCCTGTTTCCACTACATGCCGATTGGATGCAGAATGGATGCAGAAAAACTGACTCCAATGAATGCCTATGGGCCTGTTTCCACTAAACGCAATTTTTCTGATGCAGATTTTCCCATAGGCATTCATAGGAGTCAGTTTGTCTGCGTCCATTCTGCATCTAATCTGCGTGCAGTGGAAACAGGCCCTAAGGGAAACATTTTTCTGATGCAGATTTTCCCATAGGCATTCATAGGAGTCAGTTTTTCTGCATCCATTCTGCATCTAATCTGCGTGCAGTGAAAACAGGCCCTAAGGGAAACATGGACATTACATACCTTGCACATCAGTTGTCCTTTCAGTTATAACTTACAGCCACTATTATTATTATTTATTGTATTTATAAAGCGCCAACATATTATGCAGCGCTGCACAATAGATAAAAAGGGTTAGCCACTGATATATAACCGCCAACAACTGATCAAAGTCAAAAGTGTCAATCAAAAGTCAGACAAAATCTCGTCAGAACTGTAAGGAATTGTTGTTGGAAGATAATGGTTCACTTCTGATAGGAACTGATGGTGAGGTAATAATGTAATATTCATTTGCAGGTACATCATGTGCTTATTTTAAATAATTTTACTTAGTTCAGGTTCTCTTTAAAGAGGAACTCCAGTGAAAATAATGTAATAAAAAAAAAGTGCTTAATTTTTACAAAAATTATGTATAAATGATTTAGTCAGTGTTTGCCCATTGTAAAATTATTCCTCTCCCAGATGTACATTCTGACATTTATCACATGGTGACATTTTTACTGTTGGCAGGTGATGTCACTGGAAGGAGATGCTGCTTGCTTTTTGGCAGTTGGAAACAGCTGTTATTTCCCACAATGCAACAAGGCTCCCACAGTGTACATCACAGTACCTCAGTGCTGTGAGACGCTGACATCACACTGTGGGAGGGGTCTCACCACAATATCAGCCATACAGAGCCTCCTGATGATCCATTTGAGACAAGGAAAAGATTTCTTATGGGAAAGGGAGTATCAGCTACTCATTGGGATGGAGTTCAATTCTTGGTTACGGTTTTTCCTTAAAGTAGAACAGTCCATGCAGGTGCTTGGTTGACACTTAAACACACATCATAAATTCTAGGTATAGCTTCCATAGGGATGATCGAGAACATTCTCGCTAAAAGCAAAAACGAGATATGAGGGGGCTACCTCCCCAGGCCACTACCTGAATTCCGCCTCTGAATGCGGAAATTGTAAGCCAAAGCCAATGGAACGTACCATAGAGACCAGTGCACTGCAGAACATTCATGCTTTTGGCGAGAGCATTTTTGCTTATTCCTACCGACCACCACTATTCTCCTGCAATGACCGCAATGATTACCAGCTATGCCTCTTCAAACAAAGTGTTTAAACATGCAAGCACATTTTGTGTTTTCTCTTACAAAAATGACATGGGAAATTATTATAAAAATACCCCACAAGATCAAAGAAATATATTAATAATGATTGATTTATTTATCTTTTAGAACTTAAAAAAAAGTGTGGTAGTGACGCGGAACGTGGCTTGGAACACGACATGGGGCGCGATTGGAGCGAATCAGATCAGACGGCCACATGGGTAAGTTAACCCTCACTCTCCTGTGGTCACAGCTGCTGTAATGAACACTTCGATTTCAAGCAGCTACGAGTATATAGCTACTCTACTCGAAAGAGCAAGCCTAATTACAGTGACAAAAGTAACATTCATTAAAGGGGAACTTTAGCGAAAAGGGGAACAAAAGAAATCAATACATTGCAAAGTGAGAAGTTAAAAAATAGGAGAGAGAGCAAGAAATGATTGACATTTGCCATGTAATTTGTTCAGATTGTTTGATCCACAATGAGCTTCCATTATCTTTACTACTGGCAGACATGAAAAATAAAAACTAGACAGCAGCACCAACTGCCATTATTTATAAACACACCCACTAACACTGTGATAGGCTAAAACATTTTTATAGATATGCATAGGCATAGAGGAAGATACTGGTTGTTTGGCAGTTGAAAACAGCTGTTATTTCCCACAATGCAACAAGGTTCACAGACAGGAAACTGTCAGGACCTAGGTCCTGACATCACACTGTGGGAGGGGTTTCACCATAATATCAGCCATACAGACTACCTTGATGATCTACTTGAGAAAAGGTAAAGATCTCTTGTGAGAAAGGGGGTATCAGCTACTGATTGGGATGAAGTTCAATCTTTGGTTACAGTTCCTCTTTAAATATGTAACGCTTGAAAGCTTACAATCTAAAGCTTTGTTGTAGGATACTTTTCTATCCAGGACTCTTATTCAGTCTGTGTTTTCCAAACAAACATATTTGATCACAACTGCTTTTGATTTGCACTGAAACCAAAATATTAGCATTTTTTAGAATACAGTACATCCTTTAAAGGGGCACTACAGCGAAAAACTGTAAAATTTAAAATATGTGCAAACATATACAAATAAAAAGTACATTTTTCCAGAGTAAAATGAGCCATACATTACTTTTCTCCTGTGTTGCTGTCACTTACAGTAGGTAGTAGAAATCTGACAGAAGTGACAGGTTTTGGACTAGTCCATTTATAGGGGATTATCAGGGATATATTTATTTTCAAAAGCACTTAGTGAATGTCCAACTGCTATAAAACTGTGTAGGGAGCAGGGAAGCTGGCCAGCATCATTGTTTAAATCCTTTTTAGGGAATATCTTTATAAAGAATAAAAGCTTTGCTGAGAATACCCTATGAAGAGATGGACTAGTCCAAAACCTGTCACTTCAGTCAGATTTCTACTGCCTACTGGAAGTGACAGCATTATAGGAGAAAAGTAATTTATGGCTCATTTTACTCTGGAAAAAATTTACTTCTTATTTGTATATGTTTGCACATATTTTACATGTTACAGTTTTTCGCTGTAGTGCCCCTTTAACTACAATATATGCAAACAGTATTCCAAGCAAACAATTTATAATTCTAAACAAGTAACAGCCACCACCATCCTCCCTTCCTGAATTCCATGTCAATCATTATTCCTACTCTATTCTGTTATCAGTGTTTGGCCATGGTATTACCTATTCATAGAGAGATTCACTTTTCTTTATGCCATTGACTCTTTTTACTTTAGCAAGGGGAGGCCATGTCCTTCATACCAGCCTGCTCTAAGACCTTGACATGCAACCTCGATTCCACATTTAACTTTTTGTAGAAATTACCATAGAGATGATCTTAAATTGTATTGCCAATCTTTGTGCAGGTCTTTATTTTATTCCTTGCTTCCTACCTGAATGATTCAAGCTTGTGCCATAATGTACTGTATACACTGAATAGAAAACCAATTTTTATTACAAGATGATATGACGTATTTTAGCAAAACTACGTCAGTTTGGATACAGAGGGGGATTTAAAAGATTAACTGAGCCTGTTTAATAATGTTGGTAAAATGTAAGCTTTCTCATTAAAGAGGAACTGTGGCAGCACGGTGGCGTAGTCGTTAGCTCTCTCGCCTTGCAGCGCTGGGTCCCTGGTTCGAATCCCAGCCAGGGCACTATCTGCAAAGAGTTTGTATGTTCTCTCCGTGTCTGCGTGGGTTTCCTCCGGGCACTCCGGTTTCCGCCCACATTCCAAAAACATACAGATAAGTTAATTGGCTCCCCTTAAAAAAAAAAAAAATTGGCCCTAGACTACAGTACTTACACTACATAATATAGACATATGGCAATGGTAGGGATTAGATTGTGAGCTCCTTTGAGGGACAGTTAGTGACAAGATATATATATATACACTGTACAGTGCTGCGTAATATGTCGGAACTATATAAATACGAAATAATAATAAAAAAAAAATAACTGTCACAAAAATCTTAAAATTTAAAACACATACAAATAAGAAGTGCATTTCTTCCAGAGTAAAATGAGCCATACATTACTTTTCTCCTATGTTGCTGTCACTTAAAGTAGGTAGTAGAAATCTGACATTACTCACAGATTTTGGGTTTAATTAATCTCTTCATGGGGGATTCTCAACATGGCCTTTATTCTTTATAAAGACATTGCCTGAAAAAGGTTTATACAGAGAAGCTGGCCAGCCTCCCTGCTCGCTGCACACTTTTTTGGCAGTTGGACGAAGCAACTGCCATTCACTAACTGCTTTTAAAAATAAAGAAAACCCTGAGAACCCCCGATGAGAAGATGGGCTAGTCCAAAATCTGTCGGTAATGGCAGATTTCTACTACTTACTGAAAGTGACAGCAACATAGGAGAAAAGTAATTTATAGCTCATGTACTTCTGTACTTCTGGTTCAGGACTAAGCACAGTCCAGTCATATTGTGAGGTTACTATTATTTATTATTATTATTTATTTATAAAGCGTGACCATATTCTGTGGCGCTGTACAATATGAACTGTATAGAGACTTCTTTGACAAATACGCTTTAATCATTCTTTACTGATCAAGATTGAATAAATCAATACATTGCAAAAAGTAAACTAATACACTACAAAGTGAGAAGTTAAAAAATAGAATTGCAAACAAGAAATTATTGATATTCGCCATGTAATTTGTTCATGTTGTTTGATCCACAATCAGTCTGCATGTCATCATCTTTACTACTGGCAGACATAAAAAAAAACAGACAGCACCAACTGCCATTATCTATAATCACATCCCCTAAATAGGGTAAAAGTTTTTTTTTTTTTTAAATAGATATACTGTATATATGCATAGAAGGAGATACTGATTGCTAGGCAGTTGGAAAAAGCTGTTATTTCCCACAATGCAACAAGGTTCACAGACACCAAACTGTCAGGACCATGGTCCTGACATCACACTGTGGGAGGGGTTTCACCACAATATCAGCCATACAGATCCCCATGATGATCCGTTTGAGTAAAGGTAAAGATTTCTCATGGGAAAGGGGGTATCAGCTACTGTTTGGGATGAAGTTCAATCATTGGTTACAGTTCCTCTTTAAGCATGAACAGTTGGTAAAAAAAAATGTATGCTAATGTTTGTGCCGAGAACTATAGGAAGCTACTTATTTCAATGCAGCGAGTACCAGATAGAATCCCCAGATTGTTTATTTTGTTCCTACAGTCAGTTAGTAAAAAATGGTTCTGACTTCAGCTTCTCTACACCGCTATATCTATTACCCCATAAAAAATTTAATAACGCGCAATTTCATCCTATGGCTTTATCCATCCCTACTTCCAGACAAAATGGCTTCTATTTGAATAGAAATCAGATTCCAGACCTGTTAGAGCTTTCCGTGTGAATTTTTATTGAAGACTTCAGGGAGATAAATCTAAAGCTCTGTTTCCTAATTTAATATTGCAATGGATTCATATATTCTGTATGTGGCATGCGGATGTTCTTTATCAGCACTGAATGCATATGGAAAATTCCCCCTGAAGAGGTGGAACCAATGCTCCCCAGTGCTGCACATTCTTCCCAGCCCTCTGTCTGCAAAGGAAAGTCTTGCCCAAATTGAGCTACATCTCGCTTCTACAGAATGAGATAAATTGTCACTGAATGCTGTGACCAGCCCTCCCCGGGATCCTGTTACAGAATATACCGCTTATTTCAGGACATTAGCATACATCAAATAAAAACAGTGCTTGGGAGAAAGTTCAGGTTAAAAATAACATAATTTATCAGATGAATGGAGAATTCCATGAATTGTCATTAAAGAAGAACTCCAGCCTAAACAAACACACTGTCATTAAGTTACATTAGTTATGTTAATTAAAATAGATAGGTAATATAATCTCTGATATAATATAATATAAAACCCACACTATTTTAAAAGAACAGGCAAATGTTTGATTTCATGATGGCAGCCATCTTTTTGGTTGAAAGGAGGTGATAGGGAGCATGAGACACAGTTCCAACTGTCCTGTGTCCTGAGCACCTCTCCCAGTTGCTAGGCAACGTGAATAACAATATAGGAAATCCCATCATGCTTTGCATAGCATCAGGGAAAAAAGCCCGGGCTTTTTTTCTTTGATGGGTGGAGCTTAGTTAAAAGTGCAGCTAAAAATGAGGCTGCATTTCCACTTGTGCGGTGTGAATCATCGTGGGAAAAATTCGCATGCGGATGCGAATTTCGCATGCGGGTCTATGCGAATTTTAATGCGAATTCGCATACGAATTCACATGGATGACGATGTATGCGAATTTAACCATGGCAGTGCTGATGTGATTTTCCATTGTTTCTATGCGAATTCGCATGAAAATTCGCATATCCAAACCGCATACGAATTTACCGCATAGCGGTATGTGAATTCTGATGGCTCTGCCATGCGAATTTTTTCTGCACAGAAAAAACGCAAAGGAATCCTGACAAGTGGAAACAGTCCCATTCACTTGTACTGCTATGCGAATTTGCATGCGAAAAATGCATGCAAATTCACGATAGTGGAAATGGGCCCTTATTCTTTGGTAAGAAAAACAAAGTTCTGATGCTGTGAAACTGTTAAAGAAAAACTAAGCCTTATCAGTTCTGCTGAGTAGATTTTTAGTCCGGAGGTTCACTTTAAAATTGGCAAATAAGTAAAAATGTAATATGAAGTTTATACATAGAAATTTTTTTATTGGCAGCAAAACTTTGCTGACTTTACCCGTCATCAGCATTCTGACATCAGGTGGACACACACACACAATTACTGTCACCCACAGAGATCGGGACTCGCCCCTTAGCAGTTAACCTTTTAAATGGGATTGTAACATTCAAAAATAAAAAATTGCCTAAAACTAGTTAATGCCCCAAATAAATATGTAAAACCCCTTTAAAAAAGTGTGCCTCCCCCAGCCATGCAAACGAGACCTGGAGGATGATGTGAGCAATACAGCGCCGTGGTGGAAGAGGAGAGCCGATCCTGCGTCTGGATCAGGTAAATATCAAGCACTCCCTGTGCCACTCTGCATTAGCATGGGAAAGGGAGCACGAGTATAGCCACAAGGAATGTGGGCAACTCCCCTAATGTTTGAAGGCATATGCTCTGGTCAGATGAGACTAACTTTTTGGCCACTAAAGAAAATGCTATGTCTGTCACAAACCCAAAGCATCCCATTACCCCAAGAACACGATCGCTACTGTAAAACATGGTGGTGGGAGCATCATGCTATGGGGATGTTTTTCAGTCAATGGAAAGATGGGTGTTGGTAAATACAGGGATATTTTTGAGAAAAACCTGTGTCAGTCTGCCAGCGCAATTCAGGAGTGGATACCCTTCTAGACGTAAGTATATATTGATTTTTAGCACGGTTATCTTTTGTACAGTGACTATTTCTTCAGAGGTGTGTGTATAGCTTCTAGCATATTCATATATAAGCCCCTAAATGCAAATACAATAACCTTAATGTTTAAATGCGTACACCTGTTCCGGTCCCATCACGACCGTATAAGTAAAGAATGCCCCATCTGATTTTCCAGCACCGGTCACAAGTAAATACACACAGAGACACCTGGGCCATGGAGCCACAGTCACCAATACCTCCCCATGTATGAAACCTACCTCCTCTGACTGGACCAGAGTGTTCCTATGCCAGCTTTGGCATACCTTGACCCGATACTGCCCCTTGGCTATGTAACCTTCCCATAGTAAACAATAAGAAGGAAGTTAAATTGCAGGATGGTCATGCGCGTACATTTAAAATGAGAGCCATGGGAATTTGGGCGCTGTAGATACAAATTACTTATATTCTACTATGTACAGTGGCTTGCAAAAGTATTCGGCCCCCTTGAAGTTTTCCACATTTTGTCACATTACTGCCACAAACATGAATCAATTTTATTGGCATTCCACGTGAAAGACCAATACAAAGTGGTGTACACGTGAGAAGTGGATCGAAAATCATACATGATTCCAAACATTTTTTTACAAATCAATAACTGCAAGGTGGGGTGTGCGTAATTATTCGGACCCCTGAGTCAATACTTTGTAGAACCACTGTTTGCTGCAATTACAGCTGCCAGTCTTTTAGGGTATGTCTCTACCAGCTTTTCACATCTAGAGACTGAAATCCTTGCCCATTCTTCTCTTCAAAACAGCTCCAGCTCAGTCAGATTAGCTGGACAGCGTTTGTGAACAGCAGTTTTCAGATCTTGCCACAGATTCTCGATTGGATTTAGATCTGGACTTTGACTGAGCCATTCTAACACATGGATATATTTTGTTTTAAACTATTCCATTTTTGCCCTGGCTTTATGTTTAGGGTTGTTGTCCTCCTGGAAGGTGAACCTCCACCCCAGTCTCAAGTCTTTTGCAGACTCCAAGAGGTTTTCTTCCAAGATTGCCCTGTATTTAGCTCCATACATCTTCCCATCAACTCTGACCAGCTTCCCTGTCCCTGCTGAAGAGAAGCACCCCCAGAGCATGATGCTGCCACCACCATATTTGACAGTGGGGATAGTGTGTTCAGAGTGATGTGCAGTGTTCGTTTACCGCCACACACGTTTTGCATTTTGGCCAAAAAGTTCCATTTTGGTCTCATCTGACCAGAGCAACTTCTTCCACATGTTTGCTGTGTCCCCCACATGGCTTGTGGCAAACTGTAAACGGGACTTCTTATGCTTTTCTGTTAACAATGGCTTTCTCTTGCCACTCTTCCATAAAGGCCAACTTTGTGCAGTGCACGACTAATAGTTGTCCTATGGACAGAGTCTCCCACCTGAGCTGTAGATCTCTGCAGCTCGTCCAGCGTCATCATGGGCCTCTTGACTGTATTTCTGATCAGCACTCTCCTTGTTCGGCCTGTGAGTTTAGATGGATGGCCTTGTCTTGGTAGGTTTACAGTTGTGCCATACTCCTTTCATTTCTGAATGATCGCTTGAACAGTGCTCCGTATCCCACGTTCAAGGCTTTGGAAATATTTTTGTAGCCTAAGCCTGCTTTAAATTTCTCAATAACTTTATCCCTGACCCGTCTGGTGTGTTCTTTGGACTTCATGGTGTTGTTGCTCCCAAGATTCTCTTAGACAACCTTCGAGGCCGTCACAGAGCAGCTGTATTTGTACTGACATTAGATTACACACAGGTGCACTCTATTTAGTCATTAGCACTCATCAGGCAATGTCTATGGGCAACTGACTACACTCAGACAAAAGGGGTCTGAATAATTACGCACACCCCACTTTGCAGTTATTGATTTGTAAAAAATGTTTGGAATCATGTATGATTTTCGATCCACTTCTCACGTGTACACCACTTTGTATTGGTCTTTCACGTGGAATTCCAATAAAATTGATCCCTGTTTGTGGCAGTAATGTGACAAAATGTGGAAAACTTCAAGGAGGCCGAATACTTTTGCAAGCCACTGTATCAGTGAATAAATCTGATATCGAAATATCTGTCATCTTAACGTTGTCTAACCCTGAGCAACCTCCCCCCCACACACACACACACACACCTCTGACTGCTCCTAAGGACCTCCCACCGATGCCTAACCCTAAACCCCCCCCCCCCCTCCAATGCCTAACCCTATCTGCCAGGTAATATGGGCGCTCCCCCAAATCCTAACCCTAAATTTCCCCCGCCAATGCGTAACCCTATCTGCTGACCCGTGTAATATGGGCACCGACATAGGCGTCTATGTTAATAGCTCCAATTAGTTCCCATTGCAGGTAAATTGGACACTGGAGATGCCTGAAAAATAGCAAGAGCTGGGGCAACCCACTGTACAAAGTACAGCTACAAACTATTTGACACCCTGACGTGATTCCCCAGGTGACATAATCTCAGCCACTTTGCAGTGATTTAGTAGATGTGAAGGGAGGTTTTTAGAGGCTAGAAGCCCACTATTCATTTCTTAGATAATGGGTGCGGAAATGAGGGGAAAGCATAATTGGGGAAATGGACTTTAAGTTATTGTCAATGCAAAGTACAGAGCTATGGTTCAATGGTTCAGAAAGGATAATGTACCATAAATGTCTTCTAAGTTGGTATCTGTTTCTCTTTTGACCCCTCTTACATTGAAACCAGAAAGAATACTGCCACCTAATGGCCAAACATTAAGGAATCGAAGAAGCTACCTCAGAAGGTATATTAAAGGACAACTGTAGTAGGTATAAGGATGCCACCATATTTATTTCCTTTTAATCAATACCAGTTGCCTGGCAGCCCTGCTGGTCTCTTTGGCTGCAGTAGTGTCTGAATCACACTAGAAACAAGCATGCAGCTAATCTTGTCATATCTGACAATAATGCCAGAAACATCTGATCTGCATATGCTTGTTCAGGGTCTATGGCTAAAAAGTATTAGAGTCAGAGGATCAGCAGGATAGCCAGGCAACTCGTTTTGCTTAAAAGGAGGTAAATATGTCAGCCTCCATATCCCTCTCACTTCAGTTGTCCTTTAATCTCTTAATCTCTTACTAACATTGTAACTTTATGCACGGCAACTGACAGCCAAGAAAAATATATCTACTACATGCTCTCTCCAGTCCTTTTAGCATATTTTTATGATATTTGTATCCTTTGTTCTCAGGTCGTAATGACAAACTTTACTGTGCTTCCTCTTTTACTTATTTATCTATTTATTGGCATAATTGGCTGTTTGTTTTTTTAAATGTCATCATGCAAAACAGATATACGAAGGCTGTAAATAATATCACGTCTCCTAACAGTGAGCAGTACACATCACTGGTGACTTCACTCACTGGAGCCGTATGTGACAAACATGAATAATTATATTACCTTTCTGTTATAGCCTCCTAGTGAACACGCTCATTAACACATACATTGATAATTCCATATGCGCATTTGCTTTCTCTTTTTTTAATTGGCTGCTTGCACACAAACAGATGCATGTAGATATTTTTACAACCCTGGAAATTTTACAGTTATGTTCATCTGAAAATAGGTGTAGCTGGTTTTAAAGGGGAAATCAGTATCCGAATAATTTTTATTGGCCAAAAACGACTGGGTCATGCCGGAATTGGTTTTAGCACATGTGTGGCTCTGATCAGAGTAGAGTAAAAGATGAATTAGAATTAAATAAAATAAAAAATAGAGCAAAAACACAAGAAGAACAGCAAATAACAAAAAGGTGGATTACAGCAGTGTTTCACTAGACCGTCCAACAATAACCACAGTCATTCTTGGCCACAGCCTTTTACTATTATTATTTAGTATTTATATAGCGCCAACATCTTCCGCAGCGTTGTAAATAGTATATAGTCTTGTCACTAACTGTCCCTCAGAGGAGCTCACAATCTAATCCCTACTTTAGTCATATGTCTATGTATGCATCGTGTAGTGCATGTATCGTAGTCTAGGGCCAATTTTAGGGGGAAGCCAATTAACGTATCTGTATGTTTTTGGGGATGTGGGAGGAAACCGGAGTACCCAGAGAAAAACCACGCAGACACGAGGAGAACATAGAAACTCCGTGCAGATAGTGCCCTGGCTGCGATTTGAACTGGGGACCCAGCGCTGCAAGACAAGCATGCTAACCACTACGCCACTGTGCTGCCCAGCCTTAAAGAGAACCCAAGGTGGGTTTGTGAAATCAATATAAGGACACAGAGGTACATTCTTCATACAATCACCATCCTCTGTGTCCTTTTATCCTGCCTCCAGCCACCCCCGTGCTCTGCTGTCCCCATTATAAAAACTGCCAGGCTAGTGACTTGCAGATTGTCGCTAGTCTGCGGTTTACCTTCAGGCTGCCACTCACCGCCGCTCCCCGCCTCCTCTATAGCACGGCTCCCCAATTGGAGGAAGCTTACAGAGGCGGGGAGGAAAGGGACCTAGGCGGGGAGCCGCGTTATACTGGAGGAGCGGCAGTGAGTGGCAGCCTGAAGGTGAACAGCCGACTACTACCGACAATCTGTGTGCCGCTAGCCTGGCGGTTTTTTTATAATGGGGGACAGCAGAGCACGGGGGGGCGGCTGGAGGCAGAATAAAAGGATACAGAGGCTGGTGATTGTATGCAGAAAGTGCCTCTGTGTCCTGATAATATTTATCAAACCCACCTCGGGTTCTCTTTGAGGTTGTGAAGGGGGCTGGAGAGGGGGGAAAATTAACACCAAGTCAGACCTGTAAAAGGGAAAATGATGAGCATAGAATAAAAATATATAGTACAGACACTGGATAGTAATGAGAGGTTTGAGGAGCTTTGTGGTGGTTTCCAAGGGGTTCAAGGGGCTTTGTGGGGAGATACAATAGTCTGAAGAGCTCAGTGTTGGTGGATTGCTATTCCCCTGATCTGAAGCATCACCAAAGCCCAGTATAAACCTACGCACACAAACAGCCCCTAGATTTCTGAAAAGACCTCATAGGCCACAGGCTAGGGAGATGATGCATAGCGGGGCAGCATAACACTTAAAAGGGGAGCTGCTGCACATTAAAGAGGTGGCTGGAAATGGACTAGGAAAGCAGCAAATGGCACTCGTCCTTATCAACAGGTGTTAAAAATGTTCCTTGTAAATATCTTGTTTAGGTTTCCAAAATCAAAGTCATGTGAATGCAACTACCAATCCTTTTCAGACAAAACTGGCAGGCAAGTATTCCCTAACAACAAGCCCTAGTTAAATAGCAAGCTGTGACGGCTCTGAAAACTCAAGGAGGAAGCCCACAAGTCTGCTACCCCAGAAGAGTTCAGGGAAGCCAGAAACTCCTAGAACTGAGAACCGAGAGCCGCAAAGAGGGCCTACTCCAACAAATTGGGTCTCAGCCTCCAGTCCAACAACTCATGGAAGGTATGGAAAGGCCTTAGGGTTGTCACAAACTTAACCCCCCCCCCCCCCCTCAGCCTGTGGCCCCTAGCACCCAACTGGCTGAGGAGCTCAACGAGTTTTACTGCAGATTCGAGGAACAATCCTAGCACAAACTCCAAAGAGTAATTAGCACGGCAGAAAAGATTGGACTGTCCCTTCCACCGCTAGACCTGAGTCCTCCACGCTTCTAGAATGAAGACGAGGGCATTTAGGATTTTGCACGACTCCTCCAACCCGGGCAGTACAGAACCATTCCCACCAGACACAACCACCACCAGATGTAGGAGCATTCTCTTCCTCCAAGTAGTCCTCGATGCTATACTCTAGTCCCTCCTGCCTGGTCTGCCCACCTGAAGTATGCTAGCCTCTTAGCAAAATTTGCTAGCCACCCTATCCAGTCTCTTAGACAATCATTTAGTGCTTTAAATGTCTGCCTCCAATATTTGTCTCAATATAAATACGTCCCATGTTTGTCAATGCGACGTCTGTTGTATGTACTTCTGCCTCCGCCATGTGAACCACAAACAATTCCAGGTATGACAATTGTCGTACTTGGCAAACAGGGACGGTGCCAGGTGGGTGCTTTGTGTGCTGAAGCACCCCCTAAAATCCTCCAAGTACTCTATTAGCGTGGTGAGGGCGGAGCCGTGGGCGTCAGGAGAGAGGGAGCCCGGAGCGCGGAGACGAGAGCCGAGCAGCGAGAAAGAGACCGTCAGTCAGAGCCTGGACTGGATTCACTGTAAACAAGTAGCAGATTCGGGCACCATCCGTCATTCAGCTCATTTATTGAAACTACTTGTGCAATATGAGATGTCAAATGGATATCACCTGATTCTCATAACGATACTGTGCAGGATGGGGTGGAGGTGGGTGCTCAGGGTTGCAGAAGGGTCGGCGACGGCCGTTTCGCGTCCACCAGGACGCTTGGTCACGTGGAACGCAGCGTGACCAAGCGTCCTGGTGGACGCGAAACGGCCGTCGCCGACCCTTCTGCAACCCTGAGCACCCACCTCCACCCCATCCTGCACAGTATCGTCATGAGAATCAGGTGATATCCATTTGACATCTCATATTGCACAAGTTGTTTTAATAAATGAGCTGAATGACGGATGGTGCCCGAATCTGCTTCTTGTTTACAGTGAATTCATGCAATACTTCCTTCCTACCATGTTTACGGGGCACACGTCAGTGGCTGAATTTGTATAGTGCAAGTGATTCACTGTGCGAGAAGTTTTTGGCCCAGTGCCATTCTACCCACTGAACTTTCCTGAATTGTCAGGAGTGCCACACTTGCTTTCCTTGGATCACAGAGCCTGGACTGGAGACAGAGAGTGGGGAGGTCTGGAGTCGGAGAAAGGAGAGCCAGTCCCATTGTGTGAGTGAGGGAGGCCCAGTTCAGTGTGGGCATCGGGGGGGGGGGGGTGGTGGTTTGGGGCTCCTTTTGCTGCATCATCATTGCCTGCAGGCGCTACCTGGGCCGGGGCCAGCCAGGCCCACTGGGCCTGGCTAGGCTGGCTCACACTCTAATCCTGTCAGTGTAATGTCCATACTATATTTATATAGCAGTAACATCGTGTCAAGTACTTTACAGAGTACATAGTCAGGTTCTCGGAAGAGCTCACAATCTAATCCGACCATACTCAAAAATTATCCAGCACCTGCATAGCACCCCCCCCCCCCCCCCCCCCAAAAAAAAATTCCTGGAGCCGCCACTGTTGGCAAATAAATCTGATTCTAATTCTGAAGTTCCTGTGTGGCCCTGGACTGATTCCAGCTGAGGCTTTTTAGGGATGGTTACAGCTCCTCGCTTCTGAGCCCCCAATCCAAAAAGTAATTGTGTGCATAACAATGAGAAATAGCTGGGGCACCAGACTGTTCTAGGACTTCTGCTCTGCACTTTGCATAAATGAGGGGTTAAAGAAATGAACACATGGTGTGAAAGGAGCAGGCCAGGTGCTCTTAATGAGATGAAGGACAGAGCTGAGGTGAAGGACCTGGTAGTCTGCAGCAACAAGGACATAGAGGCAAAGTCCAGAAGACAAACTAATTGAGCCAGATAAGCATAGATATTGTAATGTAAACCTGTGTGAGATCCCTTACTGTGAACCAACAAGTAGTAAGTAAATAAAACACATAAATTACTGGTTGGGGAAACCTCCTGGAAAAAAGGAACAAAAACCCAAGAGCCAATATAGTAGATTATATAAATAAAACTAGACATACGCAAGTTGCAAACGGTGGATGGAGGGGGAGTTACCACAAGCACAGCCACTGTATGGCCATTTGGGGAAATAGGCCCTACACCACCTAGGATAGATGGATGGCTATTGGCTACCCTCCAAAAATGAAGATTTTCTACCATGGGCCATAGAGATATATGCTAGACCTCTGTGCGGTGGACTATTAGAATCTAACTGGAGGCAGTCAAAATAAACAAACTCAAAATGCTATAAAAATGTAAAAAAAAAACTAACTATACCCGCAAGCAAGTCAAAAGCTGTTAAGCCACAAACTGTCATTAAAAGTAAGATTAAAAGTAAATGACAATGCATTCTTTGGATTAAAAGTAAATGACAATGCATTCTTTGGATTAAAAGTAAGTGACAATGCATTCTTTGGAATAAAGTAAGTGACAATGCATTCTTTGGCATACCACTACTTCCTCGGGTTGGTGCCAGCTAATCAAATCTCTAAGCTAAATGCACCTCTTCCTAACACAAATACTGTATAACCACTTTAAAGAGACACTGAAGCGAAAAAAAAATATGATATAGTGAATTGGTTGTGTACTATGAATAATTACTAGAAGATTAGCAGCAAAGAAAATATTCTCATACTTTTATTTTCAGGTATATAGTGTTTTTTCTCAAAATTGCATTATTCTATAATATGTGCACATTACACAACACTCAGCATTCAAAATGAGTCTTTCAGAGCAGTCTGTGAAGTAATGACCTCTCCTCTAGCAGAGGAAAAGTAAATAGTCCAGGAACAGTTAAGATAGTAAAAGTCAGATAACAGCCCTCTCCACGACTA
This sequence comes from Hyperolius riggenbachi, assembly GCF_040937935.1. NCBI lineage: Eukaryota > Metazoa > Chordata > Amphibia > Anura > Hyperoliidae > Hyperolius > Hyperolius riggenbachi. Next base: position 380,121,292 of record NC_090650.1, read on the forward strand.
ACTTAGTCGGAGAGCTTAATGGCTTGTTTGCATAGAGATAACAACTGGAGTTTCTCAACTCTTCCTGTACTGGAAACAATTACACTGATGTATCTGATCTTAATGTTTTATTTCTTAGCTGTGCTACACATACAAATCATAATATCATCATTTTTTTCGCTTCAGTGTCTCTTTAACCTCTCTGGCGGTATGATTTCCGGATTTTAGGGTCTTTTTAAAAGGTTTCAGTCCCTAAAAATCAGGAAAATCAGCTTCAGTGCTGCAATTTTACCTCCGTCCTCCAGAGGTGGTGCTGTAACTCTGTGGTGAGATCGATGACAGAGATCTCACCAGAGTGATTCACAGCCTCGGAGGACAGGAAGGAGAATGGCTACCGATGTCTGGATCCCCTGGGGGTGAGTAAAAGCTCCCGCTGCACACTATACTCTGCCTTGAGCTCCCGGTGGCGAGCTACACCCGGGATTACTGCGAGGGATGTCAAGGTGCTGAGATTAAAGGTGCCTACACACACACGTCCAATCTTGAGTGGCTAATTTTACCACTTCCATGGAGTATCGAAGCTTACCTACACTATATTTTCAAAGTATACAAAACCTGAATATACTCTGGGGGATAGTGGTAAAGTTGGCCAATCAAGATCAGATGTCTGTATCAGGCTTTAGTGAAGCTATATCATTAACCAAAGCACAACACCTCATTGCCAGTTAGGTGTGGTGGTGGGGGTGGGGTACTACACACATCCAATTTTGATTGCTTATTTACTGACCAATTTTAACACCTCCATGTAGCATGAGGGTTAACCTACACAATCTACTCATAGTTCATACTATGTACATGGAGGTGGTAGAATAAGCCAATCATTGGCCAATCAAAATTGAAGTTACAGGTTTTAAAATAAAGACTGGTAAACACCTTCAATTTCAACTGTACAATCACTGACCATTTTTTCACCTCCATGTAGTATGAGGGTCAAGAGATATTGAATACTATGAGCAGAGGTGGAAACATTGGTCAGTGATTGGCCAATAATACTTTAAAGCAAGTACCAGGCTTGAAGGACACCCGAGGTGACATGTGACATGATAAGATAGACTTATGTGTCTATCTTATCATGCTTACCTTGCCTCATGCCTACCTTATCATTATCTTGTGTGCCAAGCACATAAATAACTAGGCTGTGTTCCGTTTTTTCTTTCTCTGCCTGAAAGAGTTTAAAATCAGGTATGCAAGTGACCGTTTCTGTCCGGGTCGGGACTGGGTCAGACTATAGCGTAACCCTCACTGATAAGGAATTACAGCCATAAAGTACTCTACTGGCTGATAATGTCTTCTGAGAGCAGGGAATAAATAAAAAGGGTCAATAGGTCATAGATATTAGCTCTGGCATACTTCAATGAAGGTGCCATTGAGCAGAGTCAATGAAACAGTAAAAACTTAAAAAGTAGATTTAAAAATAAAATAAAACTGTGGGATATATAAAAAAGTAATTTTTAGGAGAAGGAGGATATATCCAATTGTTTATCTCATCTGTTTATTTTCACCCCCTGGTTCCTTTAAGAGCACACTGAAATGACATGACCGTGGTTTTGCAAGCCTGTGCAAAGTGTAAAGGCAATAAACTTGCGACGTTCGGAGATGTGAAACCACTGGGGGTTTAGGAAAAAAAATGATTCATACTGTTAATGGATTTTATTTATTTCCATATTTATATTGCACTAATACAGGCTATAAATGGCAACTGACCTGTCAACAAAACGTATACTGTACCTTTTGACTGCAGAAGAATCTTTTTACACTACATTAAAAATTAATAATGTTTTAAAAGCAATTTTTCTGTTTCAAATATATGCAACTTACCTTAAAGGAAAGCTTAATTGAGAGGAATATGGCAGCTGCTATTTTTACTCCCGATATTTTGGCTTCAGCTACACAGTGTGAATTACACTTTGCAACAAGCAGAAAGCTAGCAGTGTCACAACACGTCATCTGCACGCCTCTTCTGGGTCAGTGACTCAAAAGCTGCTGAAGGCAGAGGAAAAGCCTTTAAAAGGGAAGTAAGCAATGTCTCCGAGGTTAATATCGCTCTATAGATTGTTATCATTATCACAATAATTACCCTTTATTTATATAAGCTATTATGCATATACGATACAATAATAATGGTGCAAATTACAAACATATCTACAGTGAATAACAAGAGGGAGAGATTGCGACGCCGCAGCAGCCCAAACACGAACCCCCCAACAGATGGGCATCGGAGATGGTCTTATGTGATATGCCTAAACCTGCCTGGAAGCGTAAGTGCATGTCTATTGCACACAGAAGCAGCGTTTAACATTTTACGCTATCAATATTTTTATCTTTTATTGAAATTTGCTACTGCATTAAAACGAGCCTCAAGAGAGGTCAAGGAATTTTACAGCGTCGCTGGGTCTGTTTTGGTGTCACCATAAGCGTAAAATCCACCTGCAGAGAGAGGTGGGCTATATCTGGTGAGCATATAGTGTGGAGTGTTGGGAGTGTGACAACATGGAGTGAAATCACCAAAGCAGGGAGGGCACTGGTTGTTTTACCTTGTTATCTGGCCATAGCAGTACTATGTGGAGATCATTTATATTACAGGATAGCACAGAGACAAGCAAGCAAATTGTGGTCAATGCTTAAGATCCACCAAAGAGCTGAGGTGGTCTGCATCTGGTGAGCATATAAGACAGAGGGGACGTGGTCCTATATAGCAGAGTGGCACTATCTGTCACTTGGGCACTGGGGTGTTTCTCTGAGTGAACAATATACTGAACGTTATCACTCTATGTGGAGTTTGTATTTGAATTTTAGATAATTGTGGAGAGTGCAGCAGTAACTATTGAAACAAACTGAACATTGGACATTCTGCAGCGATCCCAGCAGCGGGTGAAATTTGATGTGGATATTGTGTTGGGGACTTTTGCCGCAGTGTTATTCTTAAGAGTGCATAACGAGCTATGTACCTACATAAGAAGATAAGACATCACTGTACAGTCAAGCTATAAGTGAATATCAACTAAAATTAAAGATACTTGCCTATGGAGTGGGAAGGCTCTGGGTCCTATAGAGCCTTCCTGTTCCTCTCACGGTCCCATTGTTCCAGCGCTGTCACCCCCATTAGCAGTATTCGACCTGTCGTCGAATACTGCTCTGTGCTGACACGGGAAGCTTCGGAAGTCTTCAGAAGCCCGAGTGCTCCTAAAGACTGGCAGCTCCGTACTGTGCCTGAGTGAGCACGCTCTCATACATGCACAGTACGGAGCCACCCATCTTCGGGAGCACTCAAGCTCCCAAAGATTTCCGAAGCCTCCCGTGGCGACAGATTGAAACAAGTTGACAGCACTGGAACAAGGGGACCAAGAGAGCAACAGGAAGTCTCTATAGGACTCAGAGCCTTCCCTCTTAATAGGTAAATATCTGGGTTGTTTTTAAATTTCAGTTGACATTGAAGCTTTGCACACATGTACCAGGCATGTTGCCCGGCTGGGATCCTGATCTGATCCCTCAGGCAACAGTACAGGGCCAAAGCAGTACAAACACGACGCTAGGCTGTGGGATTCAGAAGGACTGATGTTATGGCACGGTAGTGATGTTGTGCCGCAGCGGGGTGAATAAGGGGAAAAATTCTCTTGGCCCTCAAGTTTTGAATCCTTTAATGGACACTGCCTGAACATACTGTCTGCTCCAGTGCATCCCGACTCGCTCTCTGCCCAAAGAATCAGACTGAACTTGACAGACACAAGTGTACATGGAGGGGTGGAGAAAGGTTGGTCAGCAAAGGGAAGTAGCAGTCAAAAGAGCTCGGCCTCTTCCTATCTGTAAAGAGTCAACATTAATGTTGAAGATTTTCCTGAGGGATTCTCAGGTTGCCACCTCTAAAATGGCACCTGGAACAAATGGAGAAGTGGGGCCCAATTAAAGGAATACTATCGATGTATGCATTTATTTTTAAATGCTGTATGTTGTAGCACACATTAGGGCAAGTACTAGGAGCAATTTGATTCCTCACACAGCTGTTCCTCTCAGCTGTAAAATCCTCCGTCAGTTTTGGCGTCAATGTTGGATACAAAATGTATCTAATACTGAGCTCCCAGAGGGCTAGACCATGTCTCTGCAAAGGGGAGATGCTATCAACTCCTCAGTTTATAGTTTCATTATCACCTTACTGAAAGAATCTTGTTGATATGGTGGTAAGGGGTTAAAGATTCTAGCAATGTGTGTTTATTATCTTTGCTTCTCTTTACTGATAAAGATACTAATAATGCTAATTGTAGACAGTGGTCTGCCCCTCTCAGCAGCTTGTAAAGTGGATGCAGCCTGGAGTGAATCACCTCAAGCAGGCAGGCAGTCTGAGTGTAAACACAGACTCCTGGTATAGCTAGTTATATTCCAGCAATATTCCAGCTCATTTAGTTACCTGTTACCACCTCAGATCAGCCTATTTCTCCTCATGTCTGCTGCATGCTGTGAGTGACACAGTGAAATATATTTGTGAGCTGTGTGACAGAGTAACCAAGCAGCTCAGGGTGACCCAAACTACTATGAGCTGTGTGAGAAATGAATTTTTAAGCAGGGATAGTGAGAGAGAGACCTGGGTGAATAAATAAAGTGCCCCTAGCACTAGTGGTAATGTGTACACTAATATAGAGTATTAAAAAAAAAAGTCGTTTCAATCGATAGTACTCCTTTAAATAAGAGAAGGACGAGGAGTTTAGGAAGGCTAGTATATTGTTCTCTCCGCACAGTTCACACTGCAAATTCTTTCCAGGTGGTGGGCTTAAAGGACACCGAGGCGAAAATAAACTAATGAAATAAACAATTGTATCCATCTTCCTTCGCCTAAAAATGTATTTAGGATATTCCACAGTTTTATTTTATGGTTAAATCTACTTTTTAAGTTTTAACTGTTTTATTGTTTTTTCTCAATGACACATTTATTGACGTATGCTAGAGCTAAAATCTATGAACTATTAATCCCTTTTATCTCTTTCCTGCTCTTAGAATCCATTTTCTGCTAGGAAAGTGTTTTATAGTTGGAATTTCTTATCAGTGAGGATCACACTGTAGTCACTTCCTGTCTGAGTCAGGACTAAGTCAGCCACTTGCATACCTGACATTTAACGCTTTCAGGCAGAGTAAGAAAAAAAGGAACACAGCATAGCTATTTGTGTGCTAGGCACTGTACATACCCATGTCTATCTCATCATGTAACATGTCACCTCGGGTTTCCTTTAACCTCCTTGCCGGTCTAAAAAATCCGGCAAGGAGGCAGCGCCGCACTTTTTTTTTATTTTTTTAAATCATGTAGCGAGCCCAGGGCTCGCTACATGATAGCCGCTAAGCGGCGGCATCCCCCCACCCACTCCGATCGCCTTCGGCGATCAGAGTATGCAGGGAATCCCGTTGAGAACGGGATTTCCTGCAGGGCTTCCCCGGTCGCCATGGCGACCGGGCGGGATGACGTCACCGACGTCATAGACGTCGTGACATCAGAGGGAACTCCGATCCGCCCCTTAGCGCTGCCTGGCACTGATTGGCCAGGCTGCGCAGGGGTCTGGGGCGGGGGGGGCGGCTCGGCGCGGCGGGTAGCGGCGAATCGGCGGCGAGCGGCGGCGATCGCGACCTACAAGCAGCTAGCAAAGTGCTAGCTGCGTGTAGGGAAAAAAAAATTATGCAAATCGGCCCAGCGGGGCCCGAGATATCCTCCTGCGCAGGTTACCCCGAGCTGAGCTCGGGATAACCGGCAAGGAGGTTAAAGAAAAGAAAGGAAAGAAAATTTGCCGCAGATTCAAAGGAGAAGAAGTTGCTCAGAGCCATCAACCAGAGTCCTTGATATGAACAGTGGGCCCATTTTTACACCAGTTGTGCTCTAATGTTTCTTTTACTGATTTTAGCAAAATATAGCGGCTCAAGACTTTGCATTAAGGCTAGGGTGTTCTCATTACTTGACTTTCGTTATGCTTTAAGTGTCGTTCTTTGAATCTATAGGTCTGGGAAAATATTGTGGAGTTTCTTGTTTTTTTTTTTCTTCCCTCTCTAAACAAAGGGGCCAGTCATACACATGCATTTAACGGAACACTGGGGAGATGTACCTCCAGAATGGAGCCAGACGGTGAATAAGGTACGAGGAATGTTCTTAAACCTCAGTACCAGCTCGTGACAAGGCCTGCACTCTGTCTTGTGCCTCCGAGTTTTGGAAAAGCTTCAGGAACTTTAAAAAAAAAAGAGGAATCAACCTGACAACTCTTACCCTGCTGCAGCAGACTCCTGTTTTAATTCAGCACAGATGTGATATTTAATGAAAGCATTATGGGTTAGCAGCTGCAAAGAAGGCAGAAACATTTTAAAGGGAATACATTATTTAAAGCACTGCTTTGCTATGAACATTTTTTTGCCTGACCTTTCCTGGGGTAAAATACTGAGATGGCTGCAGCGGCAGATTAAAATTTCACAGTTTAGTAAACCTCTAGTGCCGGATAATCTGGGTGAAGCCTAAATTTCAAATTGGCTGGAACGATGGAGTGTGAGAGCGGCTTCGAGCTTTGATGTTGTGTATACGCTCTTTCTCTTTATGGTAATTTCTTGTAAACGGTACACAAGTCTAAATGGCTTAAGGCTGACTTATAAAAGACTGATGGTGTACACCAAATACAGTTTTTATTGTCTGGAGTCAAAACGCAAAGGGGAGATTACCTTGAACTAAATCCAAAATTTTTAGCGTTTAGTGATCTCCTTTAATCATTTCCCTAAATGCTCTGCTAATGTAAATGGATGGGATAGATTCCACTAGAGCGATTGCGATTAGGCAAATCGCAATAGCAGGACATGCAGCATTTTGGGAGTGTTTCCATTCGAATGTATTGTATAGAAGCAGGGAAATCGCTCTTAGAATTGCTTGAAAACCGCTGCCACAAATTGCTAATGATTGCAATAGCGGTTTGCAGTGGGTCCCAGGCCTAAGGGTTTGTACACAAAAATATGTTAGAAAATTCATGTGATTTTTTTACATTTTGTTCTAAGCGGTTTTTGTGTATTTGCAATACCTTGTTGCAGGGTCACACAGTTATTACAGTTGAAATGCATACGTTTCCAAAAAAAAATGCATGCAGCAGTGTGTTTAAAGAGATGCAATGCACATAACAGCAATGTGGGAATGGTAACAATTGTTCTCAACACTGAATCTATTAGCAATGCCCACGTGGCACATCGCAACTGATTTAAAAATAGTGGAGAAATGTTGATCCTTGATGGGTACCCGTAACTTCCAAGTTTCTTTGGGATGAGAAAGACCAGGAGCCCAATGGGGCAGTATTGTTAGACAAAGGGAACTAAATAAGATCACGTTTGTAAGTAACATACTCCCCAAGGGGGGTTACAATAACTTGCAACCACCGTCAGAGCCTGCAGGAAAATAACAATCCACGCTCAGTGTTCCAGGTCTGTTAGTGCAGATGCTGGTCGGTTGCTCTCCTGGATAAGGATACCAAGGTCTTCGTTACTAGGACCCCTTAGGGTAAGGACTATACTAAACACTGGTGAAGACACCCTGAATTATATGTGACTAATGGTTGTTACTGTATGTAGATGAGAAGTGGAGCCTCTTACCTTCCCAGAAGAACAAACTATAAGTAATGGAAAAGATATGTTATTCATGCACGTTAGACAACACGTTTCATTTTTACATGCCTAAACTCAGTTTAAGCGTGAAGAGGGGCTTTTCACATGCGTGCTATCAGTTAGCACCACTTTGTGAATCAAGCCCCTAGTGTGAATGCACCCTAAGTTAAAAAGCATGCATTTTCAGAAATGTATGCAAACGTATTCTGTGTGTACAAACCCAAGGCTCCCACACGTTCTGATCCCTCAATGACTTCACTGATGGTAGACTTGCTGCAAATACATCCGAGCCAGTGCTGAAGCAATAAGATCAGAAAGATAAACATGGCAACATGGCAGCTAACAGGGATGGTCAATAATATGCTAATTATACTGCCTTACATGCAAATTTACTGCAAAATGTACGCAGCTTGGAATTGGGTCATCCTAGGAAAGGGGAGTACACAAACAAGCAGCTTCTGGCTAGCAGGGTAAGGGTAAACACAAGGGATGGACCTGCCTAGGAGAACTCACGGAGAAGCATGTGATTTGTTTGATCAGCTGAGATTTATAAGGTTTTGATTTGCTGTGATGACTTCCTGGTTTAACGCATGACCATGAAGAGCAAAGCAGCTGATTAAACTGATCACATGCTTTTCAGTGAGTTCTCCTAGGCAGGGTCATAGCTAGTAAACACAGTGAGCTCATTTGTTGCTCATTCACTGATAACATTTCACGATGCTAGATTGCTGCACAAGGTCCTGGGACATAGGTACAAACTCTGTTATCAGCTGAGAAGTCATAGAATGAGCATCTAGGGTGTGTACCCACCTTTAGCTCATGTCTACTTTGAAGCCCTGTGTCGCAAGAGGCCGAAGTGATGCATTTAAAAGAGACTACATACATTGTTACCTTAGGGACTAGGGCTTTTTACATATGTATGCCATGAGGGTGTATTACTGTTATATTTGCAAATAAGGGCTTGTAATTGTTGATAGTAGAAGTAGGGATGGTCACTGTCTGAGAACAATAGCAGCCTGTTTGATGAAGATGAAACACAATTTCAATTGTGTTTTGATTTTGCTTGAATAAAACTTTACCTGATCTATACCCTTGTTTTTATGGAATGGTTCATCTGGAGAGGTAAGATACCTCATGTCTTTATGGATTTTTAATGTATACTCTGAGAGATATTAATTTTTGGGCTTCTCCACCTGGTGATAACCAGGACAAATGGCAAATAAAATGTGTGGGTTTTATCTACAGTAGCACTGTTTGAAACTATAGTGGATGGAAATGGAGAAATAATGTATTTTTCCCTTTTTTGTTTCATTTAAAATACATAGAAAATACAATACTTATTTAAAAAAAAAAATATCACCCCCAAAAAGCCTAATTAGTAGCAAAAAAACAAGATGTAGATAATTTAGGTGTGATAAGTAGTGATAATGTTATTGGCGAATTAATGTGAGGAGCACTGAAGTGTTAAAAATTGTTTGGGTCCATAAGAGGAAAACAATCTTTAGTGGTCAAGTGGTTAATTACAAATTTTCCAAATATTACGATTTGCGATTTTATGTTGTATTTGCAAATTACAATGCAAAATTATGCAAATGCAATGTTTTGTCTCATCACTAGTGCTCGCCAACCTCCCCAATCAGGATGCAGCAGGGGATGTGTCTGAGTTGCCATTAGTGGAATCCTTGTTCCATTAGGGACAACTCAGGAGTTGGTTAAAGAGGGGGTGGGCGTGTTTTGGACACCAAGCTTTCTGGGAATCTGCAAAAGAGAAGCAGCTCATCATTTGGCCAGAAGAGGGAGCTGCAGCATTAACATGTAAAGTCAGGTATTTAGCAATGGAGAGCAGTAACAACTGGTCAAGTATTCTAATCAGTCCGTGCCACTGAAAATGATAGCACTATATAAATCAATCATAATAATCATAATTTTAAAATAATAATTATAAAAATAATAATTATAATACTAATTTGCAATTCTACAAAGACTTCAGTGGAAACTATTTTACATGAAAATGACCACTAGCATCTCAATGAAATAAGAAGTCAAGGACTTCTACTGCATATTTCTATACAGAAAGCACAGCATAAACATAATAAATAAGTAAACGTAAACAAGCAATTTTGTTAAAACATTGACACACACTTCTAACATGCAGTGGTTACACATTATTCTGTTTATAAAATTGTCCAAAATGCTATACTCAATGGAATATGACTATGTAAAGCTGATATCACGAGGTAATTAATATGAGACTAAACTCAGTGTTAAATATAAATATATTCTGTTTAGATACCTGTATATGCAGTATCTCACTACAGTGAGTACACCTCTCACATGTTTATAAATATTTTACTATATCTTTTCACAGGACAACGTTGAACATATGACACTTTGATACAATGTAAAGTAGGCAGTGTACAGCTTGTATAACAGTGCAAATGTGGTGTGCCATCAACATAACTCAACACACAGCCATTAAAGTGTAACTGTGGGGCATAAAATAAAAAATATATTCTTTATTTTTACCTGGTAAACAAGTAATAAGGATGCTAACCAGGCAATCCAAAAGTTAAAATCACTATTACTTTTCTTGTTGACAAATGATCATTCCCCAGTTTACCTGACTCTTATTTGGTACACACAAAATTTGGTACACTTTGGCAGACTTAACTAATGCAGCCTGATTGGCTGAAGCCTCTTTCCCTCCTGATTCCCCTCCCACATCTCTGTTCCTCTCTGAGTAGCCCATATTTCTTATGCTGAGACAATGCACTTTCTATAGTGAAGGCAGGCAAATCAGAGCAAACTATGGGAGGAAATGGCATCAGAATTGGCTTCAAAATAGTCACACTTAAAATGGGAAATGCTAAGAAGGATTTTCTCTTTTTTTACTGTAGAAAAAAAATCACTAAAATCAAAACTGTGGACAGTGCAATACATATGTTATGTAAGTAGAGCAAGTATTTATCTACTCATATATGTGTTGTTGTTGTTTTTTTTTTTGAGATAGTATGGCTGACAGATCCTCTTTAAAGTCTAAAAGCACTGGCAAAAAAATGACCACACCCCTAAGAGAAGAATGACAAAATTGTCTGACTAGTGACTACCGTACATTGCATCAAAGTGTCATATCCTCAGTGTTGTACCATGAAAAGATTTAATGAAATATTTACAAAAAATGTAACATGTGTACTCAATTTTGTCAGGTACTGTAAATGGTGACATAGAGGGGCACTTGAAACTGTCATTATAGTAGGTGGATGTAATTTCCTGTAAGGGAAATGCACTCTCTGTATTTACAGGCACAGCAGAAGGCACAACGGTGGATGCACTGAGGACCAATAAGGGTACAATGCATTGCACCCAATTCAATGGAATCGATTAGTTGTACAGACCAATGAATTTTTTTAAATTGAGTTAGAAATCTGACCAAATTTCCTATTTTTATTGATGTTGGTCAATTGTGACGGACTGATTTTTCAATTTTTTTTATGAAAACTTAATGGTGTAGGATATATTAGCCTCAATTCACTAAGCTTATCTCCTGCCTTTAATAACGTTTCTAGAGTGGTCACCATGGTGATGAGGCATGTTGTATTCAGGAAACATTTTACCTCAGGGAAACCTAAAGTTAACTCTTCTGTCTTTAAGTTAACTCTTCAATCCTTAAAATAACTCCACAGTTAAAGACAGGCTGTTTATTAACTGCGTGTGAAAATGACTACAGAGGAGGTAAATTAACTACAGAGGAGGTAAATTAACTACAGAGGAGGTAATATAAGGAATGAAGAGATAAGATAACTGTCACAGGAGCCCTCAGTGGCTGACCGCACTTAGCCTTCTAAACGGTGCCAGCGCACAGATCGTGCGAACTCTGGTCGCAGTCAATGCGCAGGAACCGTTAAGAATTAGCCGCAGACAACTCAGAAGGGAGCCTGTGAGACACGGGTGATTACAACGTCACCTACTGGTTCAGAGTAAACTGCCACCACCGCGGTTACTATGGGACCGTGGGGCCCACTAACTGACTGACTAATCCTGCGAATAAAACGGTTAAACACACGATATTCTGTCTAGCCAACAACAAACAAACAGTAGCGTATCTTCAGAGACCCGGGATCATTTCTGTGTGTGCTGATAAGCAGGGTAGCGGAAAGTGAATGACTTGGAGAAAGTCGTTTATTCACGCAATATAAATAATTAATATATACAGACAATTATGAAAATCAACAATTATGAAAACAGTAATAGCCAGTATGAAAAATAAAAGAAGGGAGAAAATTACTTAGTTCCTGGAAAGATGTCCTTATTGTGGGAAGAATCATAAAGTCCTTGGTTTCAAAGTCCAGAGTTCAGACCAGGTGGATACCAGCATATCCTCAAGCTGGCATCTGATGAGTGCAAGATGGTTCAGTGTGGAGGACACAGCCCGCCTGCTGGCTCTGTGCTTTTGATGAAGCTGGTTTGGGGGTGTGGCAATGCCAGCCCCCTCTGAGCTACCAGCAAATGACAGTTCATTCCCTCTGAGAGATTTTAGAGCTAAACTTATGAATTGCTGTAACTCCTGAACCATACACGTTACATTTAGGGGGGTAACAGCTTCATACTTGGAGGAAAATACAGATTAATATGATACCTGACATGGCTAGTGCATCAGATCAGGGTCCTGAGTAGATTCATACCTGGGTGGTAGGGGCCCCGGGCCCCTCTCGACTGGTATCAAGAGATCCAGCATGACCCTACGGATCCAATGATACCGCTCTCATAACCACCCTATTTATTGTATTCTGTAAATGGGCAAAAGATTATATTGTACATTCATTTCTTCCTGCTAAGGCCGGAGTCAGCCTGACTGGAGTCCAGCTGTGTCTGCTTCTTGGCTATGAAAGGCCCTGTTGGCTCCTTCAATTAACATCTGAATGTGAAATCTGCTTAGACAACTGAGTTTACACCTCTGGCTTGATCAGCAGTCACAGGGCCAGTCTTCCTGCCAGCTGCTTGTCACCTTATACCTGATGGATGGGCCATCAGCACAGCTTGAAGCCAGGGACTCTCTGGGCCCAGGCTCATTAGCATATCAAAAGGGCCAACCAGCATTTGGAATGGTGCTCTCTTTGCTAAGAAAAGGACTGCAGACCTCCTACACAATAAATCCAGATTGTACCGATTTGAAGCGCAATCGACGCAGGAATCGAGTGCGATCGTTCTTTTCTTCACGGGCGATTCCAGGACGCGCCTGCGTCCCCGCAATCGTCCGTGACAGCCCCCCCCCTTGTCCGTGGCTTAGCCACTCATCCGCAAGATGTGTGGCGGCGCCGCTAACCTGGCTGACGGGCCTCGAGTTGCCGGTACGGCGGGAAAACCTATTGGAGCCTGTGGCTCGGTTCCCCTGGACCGGTCGCGGTCTGCTACCCTCAGGGTTGACCCAACATGGACCGTTCTGGACAGGGCGTTTGCGCCACTGCAGTCGGACGTGGTGTCTGCCGGGACTGCGGACAACGGGCAGTGGGTTGGTTAGGTCAACAGCCAGCCCACGCAGGGTTCCCCTGCTGAGTGGCTGTGGACCTAAGGGAACCCCGCGGGAATCCCTGGACCTGCCCAGCTCCTGACAGACGGCACATGCCCTGCAGTAGTTTGCTACATCCCTGTTCATCCGGGGCCAATAAAACTGGTTCCGAATACCGGCGAGTGTCTTGCGGACCCCTGAGTGCCCTGTCAGAGGATTACCATGTGCGGATTTCAGCACATGTCCCCTGAACGCACTCGGGACCACAAGCCACTTGGTATTCCCGTGGGATCTACCTGTAGGGGGCTGTACAGACTCACTGTACAGTCTCCCACCTTCCCAGTACACCTTGAAAGCGGCCCCGTCTGCGAGGGGCTCAGCGGCTTGCTGCCTGAGCACCTCCAGGCTTGGGTCACTTTGTAGTGCGGCTGAGAATACGGCGCTGTCAGTTTCAGCCAACTGGCTCATGTCACACGAGGCCAGCGGCTGAAAGGTCTCATCCCTGCGGTCAGAGGAGGGGGAGGAGGCCGGAACCCCCTCCACCTGTTCTGAGCTCGGGTTCTGAGCAGTGCAGCTGCGCGGTATTGCTAGCACAGGTACACTGTCAGAATGGCACAGACGGACATTACTCAGATCATCATTGCATGCAGTAATGACATTGACAGGTATAGACATTTTTTCATTACAGACAGGTTGTACAGGAGACTCAGGTACAGTTACAGCATCATCACAACAGACAGTCTGTACCTCAAACTCAGGTGCCTTTGAAGCAGGCACTATTGAACCTGGTACCCTTGAACTGGGCACATTCAACCCACCTCCCCCTGGTGCTCCCCCAAGTGTATAAAGTACCTGGTGGTGGGTGGAGAGTCCGTCTCCTTCCGTGAGCGACAAGGCGGTCGTGGCAGGTTCATAGTAGGACACAAGCTTGCCCAAATCAGTCCCTAGCAACACAGGGACTGGGAGATCCTTCATAACCCCAACAACCCTTTCTTGGACCCCTCCCACTCCCCAATCCAGCTTCACTCTTGCGTGGGCTATGTGGAAAAGGGTGCCCTCTACTCCAGTAAGGGCAAGGGATCGGCTGGAGCTGATGCTCTCCTTTGGCACAAGATGTGAGTGAACTAACGTGATGTCAGCTCCGGTGTCTCGAAATCCGGTGACAACTTTGCCGTTCACTCTAACAAGTTGCTGCTGGTCGGTTCGGTCGCGGATTTCCTGTCCGCGTGCAAACAGGACAAAATCTGATGATCCAGGCTGTGGTTCGCTGGCGGGTTGCCTCTGCTGTGGGTGAGGTGCAGGTGATGCAGATGATCCAGGTGCTGGTGGTGTCTGTCTCCGCTCCGGACAGTCGAATTTCATGTGTCCGGGCTGGCGGCAGTAGTGACAGGTGACCTCTCCAGGCGCTGCAGGCCTGGGTGCAGCAGCTGCGCTGGGTGGCCTCTGTGGCGGACGGCTCACAGGGGCAGGAGGGTCTGCCGAGGTATGGGGCTGACCTCCTCTCCAGCTGGATGGGACAGTTCTGCGGGTATCAGCCACCCGGGTAGTTGCAAAAGTCTCAGCAAGGTCTGCAGCGACAGTGGCTGAAGCCGGCCTGCGTTCTAACACAAACTGTCGTACATCAGCAGGGCAAATGTTCAGAAATTGTTCGAGGACTATCAAGTCCTCCAGGACGCCATAAGACCCTTTGGTGAGACCTAGTGTCCACTGGCGGAGTGTGGTGAGCAAGCTGCTGACCACATCTCGGTACGAATCAGAAGACTTTTTCTGCCAGGCCCTGAACTTTTTGCGATAGGCTTCTGGCGTCAGCTGGTACTTAGTAATGATAGCGTCTTTTATAGCATCATAATCATTATCCTTCTCCGCAGGCAATTCTGCGAAGGCATCAAGCGCTTTGTAGCGCAGCAACGGTGTCAGATGTCTGGCCCACTGGTCTTGGGACAGACGATACTGACGGCATGCTTTCTCAAAAGACCGCAAAAACAAGTCAATGTCAGTGTCTTTTTCAATATTAGCAAATTTAAATTTTGCACTTACGGGTGCTGCAGCTCCTTCAGCAGGGAGGCTGGGCGGTGAACTCCGGCTGGCCTGTTGCACTTTTGCCATGTTTAGCTCATGCTGTCGTTGGCGCTCCCGTTCTCGCTCAGCGGCATCCCTCTCGGCGTGGCGTTCAGCAGCAGCAGCAGCAGCTTTGCGTTCTGCAGATTGGCGCTCCCGCTCCTCTCGTGCCTCTCGCTTTTGCTCCGCCATGTACTGCAGGTACTTGTCCAGGTCAGTCTCCATCAGCTTTTGTAATGCCTGCTGCATTACCGGGTCAGCACCCATGGACAGTCCAGTACTGGCCAGTTCCGGGCGAGTACTGTCAGAAACTCTGGGATTGGGGTCCACACTGACATTCTCCGGCGTAACTGTTGATGCAGGGCCCTCAGGATGCACAACCTCTGTACGGTCAGGAGTCTCAGTCTCTGGTTCCCCTCGATTGTCAGATGGGCTGGTATCCACTTCAGCGGACACTCCTGGCTCCCGCAGTTGCTGGGTATCCCATCTGGACAAGTCGGCTATCAGGTCCCGTTTTGTCTTGCGGAGGATGCCAATGCCCCTCTCTTCGCAAAGATTTTCCAGGTCTGCTAGGCACATGTTCTGGTAGTTCCCGGACATTTCCATGCCAAATAAAATAAAACTTTGGGGAAGGGGTACTGGCTACACAGTCTCTCTGTATATATAAAAAATATATTGCCTTCCAGCTACACCAACGAATTAGTTCGTTTCTCGATAGCGCTAGCGCTATCGCAGATACTTTCAGCACAACACAGGTCCCAACCGCTGCCTAACACTGTCACAGGAGCCCTCAGTGGCTGACCGCACTTAGCCTTCTAAACGGTGCCAGCGCACAGATCGTGCGAACTCTGGTCGCAGTCAATGCGCAGGAACCGTTAAGAATTAGCCGCAGACAACTCAGAAGGGAGCCTGTGAGACACGGGTGATTACAACGTCACCTACTGGTTCAGAGTAAACTGCCACCACCGCGGTTACTATGGGACCGTGGGGCCCACTAACTGACTGACTAATCCTGCGAATAAAACGGTTAAACACACGATATTCTGTCTAGCCAACAACAAACAAACAGTAGCGTATCTTCAGAGACCCGGGATCATTTCTGTGTGTGCTGATAAGCAGGGTAGCGGAAAGTGAATGACTTGGAGAAAGTCGTTTATTCACGCAATATAAATAATTAATATATACAGACAATTATGAAAATCAACAATTATGAAAACAGTAATAGCCAGTATGAAAAATAAAAGAAGGGAGAAAATTACTTAGTTCCTGGAAAGATGTCCTTATTGTGGGAAGAATCATAAAGTCCTTGGTTTCAAAGTCCAGAGTTCAGACCAGGTGGATACCAGCATATCCTCAAGCTGGCATCTGATGAGTGCAAGATGGTTCAGTGTGGAGGACACAGCCCGCCTGCTGGCTCTGTGCTTTTGATGAAGCTGGTTTGGGGGTGTGGCAATGCCAGCCCCCTCTGAGCTACCAGCAAATGACAGTTCATTCCCTCTGAGAGATTTTAGAGCTAAACTTATGAATTGCTGTAACTCCTGAACCATACACGTTACATTTAGGGGGGTAACAGCTTCATACTTGGAGGAAAATACAGATTAATATGATACCTGACATGGCTAGTGCATCAGATCAGGGTCCTGAGTAGATTCATACCTGGGTGGTAGGGGCCCCGGGCCCCTCTCGACTGGTATCAAGAGATCCAGCATGACCCTACGGATCCAATGATACCGCTCTCATAACCACCCTATTTATTGTATTCTGTAAATGGGCAAAAGATTATATTGTACATTCATTTCTTCCTGCTAAGGCCGGAGTCAGCCTGACTGGAGTCCAGCTGTGTCTGCTTCTTGGCTATGAAAGGCCCTGTTGGCTCCTTCAATTAACATCTGAATGTGAAATCTGCTTAGACAACTGAGTTTACACCTCTGGCTTGATCAGCAGTCACAGGGCCAGTCTTCCTGCCAGCTGCTTGTCACCTTATACCTGATGGATGGGCCATCAGCACAGCTTGAAGCCAGGGACTCTCTGGGCCCAGGCTCATTAGCATATCAAAAGGGCCAACCAGCATTTGGAATGGTGCTCTCTTTGCTAAGAAAAGGACTGCAGACCTCCTACACAATAAATCCAGATTGTACCGATTTGAAGCGCAATCGACGCAGGAATCGAGTGCGATCGTTCTTTTCTTCACGGGCGATTCCAGGACGCGCCTGCGTCCCCGCAATCGTCCGTGACAATAACTCTCTTACTGTGTGGAGGTAAGTTTTCTCTTGCCTTATTATCTCCAGCATGATCTTAGTGAATTGAGGCCATTGTCAGTTTCTTCATTTACAGACCCAAGCAATTTTTTTTAAAATAGTTTTTTTTCATAATTGGGGAAAATTAAATTGTCAGATTTTTCAAATGTTACAATCAAATACTAAAATTAATTGCAACTCTTTAATTGAAAAGAAAAAGAAAAAATTGTACTATGCGTGGCCACCTTTAGTTTGATCACAGATAGGGAGAGCAGAATCTAACAATGTGCAGGCAATTTATTTTTTTCTCGTGTTATTTATGTAACACTATTTCTGCAACTAGCTAGCATATAGTGAAATTGTATATATAAAAGGACATTTTTTGGGAGTTCATATACTAATGTTGATGTTGAATTTGGTATGGTGAACTTGAACACCCAAATACTCCTGACCGCCGCAGTTCAGCACTGAACAAGTGGACAGGGTTAGGGGGAGTTCACTGCCCTAGATGTCACTTTGAACTTCACGTGACTCCAATACTTCCTCCTCCCTGTGTACTCACAGTGGTGGAGGCCAACTTCTAGGCTGTTTCTGGGCTCTGCTGTGCTTAAAGACAGGGTTCCATGGAAACAGTAAAAAAGGGCGCAGGAGGCTAGTGGACAAATCGGGCGCCGCCATTTACTCCCATAATAAATATCGTTTAATGGGCGCCCGATAGGAAAAAAGGGCGCCGGAGAAAAATAACGTTTTAAAAGCGGCGCCCGGAGACTTAATATTTTATTACTGCTTCTCATGATTACACATTATTTAATGATTTATACATTTTTTAATATTATTTTTAAACGAAAAACAGTACAATATTTTTTTCAAACATTATTTTTAAACGAAAAACAGTACAATTTTTTTTTTTTTACATTATTTTTAAACGAAAAAATTGCACAATATGTTTTTCAAACGTTATTAATGCTTATCACAGGGGGGTCTTAGGTTTAGGCACCAACAGGGGGGTCTTAGGTTTAGGCACCAACAGGGGGGTCTTAGGTTTAGGCACCACCAGGGGGGTCTTAGGTTTAGGCACCAACAGGGGGTCTTAGGTTTAGGCACCAA
This sequence comes from Hyperolius riggenbachi, assembly GCF_040937935.1. Taxonomy (NCBI): domain Eukaryota; kingdom Metazoa; phylum Chordata; class Amphibia; order Anura; family Hyperoliidae; genus Hyperolius; species Hyperolius riggenbachi. The sequence continues at coordinate 380,139,841 of NC_090650.1, forward strand.
CAGGGGGGTCTTAGGTTTAGGCACCAACAGGGGGTCTTAGGTTTAGGCACCAACAGGGGGTCTTAGGTTTAGGCACCAACAGGGGGGTCTTAGGTTTAGGCACCAACAGGGGGGTCTAGGGGTTAGGGGTAGGTACAGGGAGGGTTACTTAGGCACCAACAGGGGGGGTCTTAGGTTTAGGCATCAACAGGGGGGTCTAGGGGTTAGGGGTAGGTACAGGGAGGGTTACTTAGTAAAAAATTTTTAAACGTTATTATACGTTTCACTATTTAAACGAAAGATTAACGTTTTTACAATTGCCGATTTAATGCACATTATTTAATGATTTATAACTTTATAAAACATTAATTTTAAACGAAATACAGTACAATACATTTTTAAACGTTATCCATGCTTATCGTTTAAAACCCCGCGCCCTTTTTTCCCAGCGCCCCTTTTTAACGTACGCGGGTTCCATGGCTTCCCTAAAGTTAATATACTTTAAAGTACGTACTTTAACATTTAATACAGATTTCATGGTATGTATATAGAGTGGTGAATAGTACTCTATTAGCTAGACCTTTATTTAACATTGAGTCTCAGGCAACCAGACAGCACACTTATCCAGCACCAGCCGATCCCGGTCGGTGCCGGATAACCGAGACTCTGATCCATCCATCTATCTATCTATCTATCTATCTATCTATCTATCTATCTATCTATTTGTCTATCTGTCTATCCTCTCTCTCTCTCAGTAATGGAGGGAATGTGGCCTCTGTAATGATTACAATCTAAAATCTATCTGTCTATCTATGTATCCCTTGTGCTATATCTATCTATCAATCTATCTATCTATCTATACATCCATCCAACCATCCATCTCACTCACTCTGTAGCTACTATCTATCTATTTCTCTATTTATTTCTCTATCTATCTATCTATCTATCTCTAGCCTAGCTACTATCTATCTATCTATCTATCTATCTATCTATCTATCTATCTATCTCTCTCTCTCTATCTATCTATCTATCTCGAGCCTAGCTACTATCTATCTATCTATCTATCTATCTATCTAACTATCTATATCTAGCTACTATCTACCTATCTACCGTATTTATTTATCTCTAGCTACTATCTATCTATTTATCTATCTATCGATCGATCTATCAATCTACCTATCTCGCTCTCTCTTTCTCAGTAACGGAGAGAATGTAGCCTCTGTAATGATTACAATCTAAAATCTATCTGTCTATCTATGTATCTTTATCTATCTATCTATCTATCTATCTATTTATCTATCTAGCTAGTCTTTGTCTTTTTCTGTCTCTCGTTATACACATATTGTCCTATATTTCCTATTATCTGCTGTGAAAATAATAAACCCCTCCATGATATTTTTCCGGTTCGGTGTCTTCCTTGTAATAACATAGCCCACATCACAGACAGCACAATCCCTTCATTTACATCAAAAACATCTCCAATGGATTGTATAACTTTATTAGCATTCATTAATTCCATCTGTGGTGGTGGGGGGGGGGGGGAGGATAAAAAACAATGGCAAGACAGAATGAAAAAAAATCCCACCATCCCCCTCCCTTTATCTCACATACAGATAAATAATTTTTACACATTATTGCTTACTCATTCCTCATCTAGCATCCCCGCAAGAGTTAACCGCGAAGCGCTCTGGCAATATGTTTTTATTTAAAACATCTCCTTGTCTGCGTATTGCAGGGTGAACAGTTACGACAGATATTTCAGAGCTCTCAATTGATAGCAATCCTGGGCTATAATTTAGTCTTGACATCTGCCTGCTGAAGTATTGCACATATGTCATTTCAGTTAAAGGCTGTAGACTAGAAATGCAAATAACCTTCTCCTCCTCTGCTGCGTTAGAAAAACATGAAATATATGTTCTGGAAACATCTGCACGCTTAGGTGTAGCAACAGCAAGGCTCGCTTCTTTGTTATTTAAAATCCATTACTGGCAGACAAGCCTGAACCTCGGCTTGCAGTAAGTCAGCGCTGCTGTATAGCGCTCTATTCATTACCATGGCTATGAATAGATTTTACATAATCTGATATTGATAAGCATCATCTAGTTCCAACTTGTAAGACATAAAAGGGGGCAAAGGTAGAATGGGAAAATGATTGGCAGGGCTTATGGGTCCTATTATATTATGCTGTATTAATGTACTACATTGTACTATAGGACTGTACTGTACAATGCTACCTATACAATACTATAGGAATATAGCTTGTACATATTATGTTATGTTATGATATTTAAATATTAAATGGTATTGTTGTTTATATATATATATATATATATATATTTATATATATATATATATATATATATATATATATACAACATACACATATAACAGCAAACGTTTAAAACGCACTTGAAAAAAAACCTGTGCTGTGTTTGTGAGCATTGATCAATGCATTTTTAAAGCCTATTGTAGATAACTGGATACTGATACGCTGATACATGCATCTGTGCGCAACTGGCTGCAGTTTCATACTTTTTACAGTTTACTACCTAAAGACCGCCTAACGCCAATGGGCGTGATCAAGGCTGCAGCCCCAGGACCACCTAACGCCAACTGGCGTCAAGTCCTGGGGCGGGGATTTGAAGGAGATTGTGCGCGCCAATGCACGCGCATCTCCACAAGAATGACGAAGCTCCGCTCTGCCATCAGCCACCCAGCGGTGAACGCCACTAGGAGACTGTTAGAGGGCGAAACCGCCGTCTTTTATAGCCATAAAGCGCTGCGATCTATGGCAGCGCTGTACTGGGGACTGCCGTGTGGCACGGCTGTTCCCCTGGGAGACATGAGAATGATTGGCTGTCATAGGCTGAAGCCTATGACAGACGATCACGCTGATTGGCTGGCGGGGACAGGGAGGGAGCGGGAATAAAACGATAATTAAAAAAACAGGGAAATTTATTAAAAAATAAATAAATATTTGTATAAAAAAATAAACATTGGGGAAGCGATCAGAGCCCACCAACAGAGAGCTCGGCTGGTGGGGAGAAAAGGAAGGTGTGGGGGGGGGGGGGGGGGGATCACTTGTGTGCTAAGTTGTACGGCCTACAGCAAGGCCTTAAAGCTGCAGTGGCCCATTTTGTAAAAAAATTGCCTGGTCTTTAGGGGGGTTTAAGCCCAGGGTCCTCAAGTGGAGAACATTTCTAAAATCAGGGGCATAACTACAGGAGAGAAGCCCCTGTGGGACCCAGAGCTGTAAGGTGGCCCCAACAACTACTTCAATAAAGGGGTCCATCCTTCAGATCAGGTGTTTTTTTTGTGGCTACACCTTTTATGGATGTGACAGTTATGATGTCTACACGTCTTTTATGACCCTTACAGCATTGGGCTGGAAAGGGTAAGGGTGTAAACATTGGGAGGCCCCATCAAAGTTTTGCTTGGGGGCCCCTGATTTATAGTTACACCACTGTAAACGTTTATTTTTGATGGAAATGTTCCCTAGACAGAACACGACCAACATACTGACATGTTTCGGACGTTTGTCATCCTTAATCACATGCTATGATTAAGGATGACAAACGTCCGAAACGTGTCAGCATGTTGGTGTTGGACTCATGCCTGTTTTATGCCTGATTGAATAAAGCATTTTTACATCCACTTGACAACATGCAGACTACACTGCCACTTCTTGCCGTTTGGACCTGAGCAGCCCGGTTCCAGCACTATCTGTGGATGGAGGCTCCGAGCGGAAAATAACCTACTACCTACACAGAACACACTGCAATTAGTTGGACCTAAAGCGTCTTTTGTGTATTGGTCCTTTGCCATTAATGGGGATTCAAAAATTGACCTTTTTGGGACTGTTTAAGCACTTGATTAACGTCCATCTAAACTAGGATTTCAGATTACCTTTAAAAAAAAAAAAAAAAAAAAAAACCTTCAATGTATATAAAATAAGGAGAACTCAAGATCCACATGAATGTGTATTGAGTTTTCTTATTTAAAACTTGACCATGCTTTGCAAACTGAGTTATGTGGGTACTCTCTGTTTTTATAGGAAACCTGTAATAGCGTGAGTATGGAGGCTGCCATTTCTACTGCATTTTTAAAAAAATGGCACTTGAGTCATTACAAATTTCCCAAAATATTTTCAGAATTGCTGACCCAGAACCAGTATGTCCCCAGGAGACCTGACCTGACTCAATTCTGTCTTCCCTTGCCGTGTCAGACATAAAGTAAATCCAAAATAACTGTAATCAACAATTTAAAACGTAAGCATTTCTAAAGGGGCACCTGTGTTTATCAAAGAATCAAGATATTTGAAATTATTTTACATGAACTGATGTTTCAGACTCTTGTTAAAAATGTTAACAATTTTATTCATTTCAACTTAAAAAGACCATTAAAGCATAAAACGCATAACTCACACTTGTTTAAACACTAGAGGTTTATTCAAGTCCAATGTACAACGTATGTGTGATGATTCCTATGTCTAGCCATGACTCATGTCAGGGGAACTTTTCTGTAGATCACATTTGTAGCATGAGGCTGGCGATAATCTTGTACAGAATCGGATAACAATTATTCAGACATTTGATTTTATGCATAAAATGCATAAATTCCTTGCTTGCCATAACCATGAATGCAGATGTACCTGGTAAAAAACCAATACCCTCAAACAAGGAGCACACAGCAATACAATGAAAAAAAGTACAAATAGCTTTGCTTAAAAGGCACTTAAAGTGACCTGTTATATGATTAGATAAATATATATTTATAATATTATTCCTACATAGAACTAATCTGTGTTGCTTTTTTTTCAATTCTCAGTGTAAATGAAGTGCTCCAAATGACAATTTCTTTGGACTGCAGTTGAAACAGCGTAACTCCTACTGATAAATAATTAGAGGTCAAAAAGCTCCTGTGTGACTGAGAAAACCACTTGCGTATGCAGGAAACCAATAACAAGTTCTATCAAGAGTGATATAGCTGAATAAACATTACTACTTAACCAGCTGCCGCCCGCGTCACGCGAGCAGGCGTGGGCGCGGCGGCAGCCCCAGGACCGCCTAACGCCGATTGGCGGAAGGTCCTGTCAAACAGAAATGCGGGCGATCGCGCGCGCATGCGCGCGCACATCGCCCGGCATGACTTGCGGCCCCCCTGTGTCATCAGCCCGCCGGCCAATTAGCAGCGCCGGCGGGCTGCGATCTTTCAAATAGGCCTATCCCAAGTGTATAATACACGTTGTTATGTAAACAACGTGTATTATACTGGCTGCATCCTCCTCTCCTGGTCACAGCGCGCCCGGACCACCAGGAGAGAGGACGGCAGCCCTGCTCAGTAAGCCACACACGTTTCCCCGCTCGATCCCCCACCCGATCGCCGCTGATCACCCCCACTACCCCCCTCACTGGCCCTGCCAAGGCGTCTGACTGAGGTCTGAGTGTCATCTGGTCGCCTGTCACAGCTCTGATCGAGGTCTGTGTGACATGTGAGTGGCATGTGAGTGACATCATTGCCTGTGCACAGTTTTTTGACTTCTGATTGATTGATTGATTGCGTTGTGATTATTGATCATCTGTGATTGCCCTGTGTTTTCAATTGCTGTATACATTGGTTGGCATCTGACAGCGGCACTGTGATTGATATCTGGTCGCCTGTCACGGCTCTGATCGAGGTCTGAGTGAGATCTATTGTCTGTGCACTGATTTTTGACATCTGATTGATTGATTGATTAGTGATTGGTATTTGATCATCTGTGATTGCCTGAGATTTCAATTGTTGTTTACATTGGTTGGCATCTGACAGCGGCGCTGTGATTGATATCTGGTCGCCTGTCACAGCTCTGATCGAGGTCTGAGTGACATCTATTGTCTGTGCACTGATTTTTGACGATTGATTGATTGATTAGTGATTGGTATTTGATCATCTGATTGCCTGAGATTTCAATTGCCGTTTACATTGGTTGGCATCTGACAGTGGCACTGTGATTGATATCTGGTCGCCTGTCACAGCTCTGATCGAGGTCTGAGTGAGATCTGAGTGACATCTATTGTCTGTGTACTGATTTTTGACATCTGATTGATTGATTAGTGATTGGTTTTTGATCATCTGTGATTTCCCTGTGATTCCAATTGCTGTTTACATTTGTTGGAATCTGACAGCGGCACTGTGATTGATATCTGGTCGCCTGTCACAGCTCTGATCGAGGTCTGAGTGACATCTATTGCCTGTGCACTGTTTTTTTGGCCAGTGAGTTAGCTAGGCCCCTTTTGTTAGGTAGTTAGCGCCCAGCCCACTACACCGCAATCACTATAAGTCGCTGATTAGCGTCATCACTGTCGCTAATCTGCATTGGTACTATATAGTATCTGTAAGTGATCAGTACTGATCACAGTCAGATCTATATAAGTACGTTAGGGTCACCTTAGAGTAGGCTCCACTAAAAACGCAGTGTTTGCCCGATCAGGCCTGATCGTTCTGCCGCACTTGCGTTCAGCCCTCCCCACCAAGTGAAAGAAATTTTTGTTTTCTGATCACTGCAAAAAAACACAATAGCTGCTACGCTATAAAGATCAGTTTTGATTTTTTTTTTAAATCAAAACTGAGCGATCGCAGCTCTTTACTTAACAAATACTCCCATTTGCTAGACAGGTGCATTTTTTCCTGGGTGGTCTCAGAGGAATACCCCCTAAATTTTGCAGCCCAAAATGGCAAAAAAGATGTATTCCCTGCAAGAGGCCTACAGTATTATGGCCGAGTCGGGTGAGAGTGATTGGGACTTCTCATCCGATGAATCCGGCTCAGAATATGAACCTGTAGAGGACAGTGACTCTCTGACCGATAGTTCTGATGACGAGGTTGTGGTCCCTGCTAGCGCCAGGCGTTCCCGACCCCATGTCAGTGGACCACAGGTTGCGCAGGATCAACCTCAAGGCCAGCAGAGTGGTGCTAGCGCTGATCCAGATTTTGATGGTGAGGCATGCACCAACAGCGCAGCACATCCTGGACTTGAAACCAGTACTGCCGTAGACCCTGGTGAAGTGGCGAGCACCAGCATGGCAGTTGAAACTGGTTCGGTGGTACGTGCAGTAAGACCCCAGTCGCAGCCACCAGAAACACGGGCCCGTAGTACCCCTAGGCTCCCAGAGGTGCTGGCAAACCCTCATTGGAAGTTCCCTAATTCCGCCGCACCCGTAGTGCCCCCTTTCACCGCCCAGTCTGGAGTCCAGGTGGAGACAGATCATCTAGGATCGGCCCTAGACGCTTTTCATCTGATCTTCACCGAGGATCTCTACGACTTAGTCGTGGCAGAGACCAACCGTAAGGCCACACAATTTATCACCCCCATTCCGAACAGCTCCCATGCCCAGCCTTTTCGGTGGAAACAGGTCACAGTTTTCGAATTTAAAATCTTTTTGGGCCTTCTCCTTAACATGGGTCTAACTAAAAAAAATGTATTGCGGTCCTATTGGTCTACGCACCCAATACATCACATGCCCATGTACTCTGCTGCCATGTCCAGGTCATGTTTTGAGGACATCCTGCGCTTCCTGCACTTTAATGATGATACAACCTGTCATGAAAGAGGCCACGCTGACTATGGCCGGCTCCACAAATTTCGGCCCCTCATAGACCACCTGTCATCCAAATTTGCAGATGCTTACACCCCTGAACAGAACATCTGTATAGACGAGTCCCTCGTACATTTTACCGGGCGCCTTGGCATTAAGCAGTACATCCCAACCAAGCGCGCCCGGTATGGGGTCAAGCTGTATAAGCTCTGTGAAAGGGCCACAGGCTATACATATTGCTTTAGGGTCTATGAGGGCAAAGACACAAAATTGGAGCCGGTCGGATGCCCTGACTACCTGGGGTGCAGTGGCAAGATTTTGTGGGACTTGGTGTCACCCTTATTCCACAAGGGGTACCATCTCTATGTGGACAACTACTACACAAGTGTGGCCCTCTATCAGCATTTGAAGATACTCGGAATTCCTTGCTGTGGCACCGTGCGGCCTAGTCGCCGGGGCTTCCCCCAATATCTCACTGCTACCCGACTTGCACGGGGGGAGAGGGCTGCCTTGTGTAATGACGACCTTCTTGCAGTGAAATGGAAGGACAAGAGGGACGTTTACCTTCTGTCGACCATTCACGGAGACACGACAGTCCAAATTCAGTGAGCAACTGAGGTTGTTGAGAAACCCCTTGCCGTCCACGACTATAATTTAAACATGGGAGGGGTGGACTTCAATGACCAGATGTTGGCTCCCTATTTAGTTTCCCGAAGGACCAGCCGCTGGTATAAGAAAGTGGCTATTTACTTGATTCAATTGGCAATGTACAACAGCTTTGTTCTCTACAGTAAGGCTGGGAGAACAGGATCCTTCCTTAAATTTCAGGAAGAGATCATTTCGGAACTCCTGTATCCAGGAGGGGCCTTGGCCAATCCCCCTGATGTAGTTAGCTGGCTACATGAAAGACACTATGCTTATGTCTTTCCGAGTACCCCAGGTCAACGCACCCCAAGAAAACATTGTCGTGTCTGTAAGAGGGATGGAATGAGGCGTGACACCACTTTTTATTGTCCCTACTGTCCTGACCAGCCTGCCCTATGCATAGGGGAGTGTTTTGAAAAGTTCCACGAACACATTCGCTATTGGAGTAGGGAACGTGAGACACAGTAGTAGTCTCTCAAGGCTCTTTCACACTGGAGCGATGTGTTGCAGCATATTGCCTAGCGAAAGTCCCACTTTGCGGTCCCCCCTTACTAAGTGGTTGACTTAAAGCTAGTGCATACCTACGCTACTGCGCGGCTCCTGTGTGTGAAACCAGACATCTGCTTTTGAGAGACCGAAATACATTGGAGTGATGGTTGCAGCATATTGCCTAGCGAAAGTCCCACTTTGCGGTCCCCCCTTACGCCGGAAGTGGTTGACTTAAAGCTAGTGCATACCTACGCTACTGGGCGACTCCTGTGTGTGAAACCAGACATCTGCTTTTGAGAGACCCAAATACACAGGGCTGCCAGAAACCTCTCCTTTCACTTGGGACAAAGTGCATAGTGTACTTCGCTACATCTCTGTGCGATTTGCGCTTTGCACACTGTCCCATGGGGAAGGAGAAGTTTGTCCTCGGAAGGTAAGTTAAAAACAAACAAACAAAAAAAACAGGTAAGCAAAAGTTCCAAATGTTATTGTTTGGTTAAAAAGGTTTAATAAAGTTTACGAATGTTAATGTTAATGAATTTCTTGCATTGCTGCTTGCTTGGTTTTTTTTTGTATGTTTTTTTCTCTCTCTTTTTCCATCCTTTACCCTTCCAGGTGGACCGAGCGAACGACTGATCGACCAACCAGCTGCAGCACTGATGGTGCATCCTGACAGAAGCATTGCACGTCTGTCAGATTACACACAAGTCGGTGCATGCAGCGCTGCAGGACGAGATTTCTCCTCCGCAGTAAGATACGTTTGTCAAGGCATATGAGCTGAGGGGTGGTGTTGGAGCTCCTATGCTTTGGCAAGCACTTTGTATCAAAACTGGCAAAGGTTTTTTTATCCACATCGATCGATGTGAATGGATTAATCTGGTTTGCCAGGGCATAGGATGAAAGTGGGTTTGGAAAATTTTGTGGGCGGTGCTCCTATGTCCTGGCAAACGCCATGCCCCCCTCTTTTTTCACATATTTCGGCAGATATTTTTTCATCCAATGCGAATGTTAGAATCTTTGCCGTTCATTTTTCCTTTTATGGAGAAAAAAGTGCATCACCCGTATGCCCAATATAAGGAGTATAGCAGAAACTCCTAATACTGGCCATACATGTAATGATTGTGGAGACGCTAAAATGCCAGGACAGACCCCCACAAGTGACCCCATTTTAGAAAGAAGACACCCCAAGGTATTCGCTGAGGGGCATGGTGAGTTCATAGAAGATTTTATTTTTTGTCATAAGTTAGCAGAAATGGATTTTTTTATTTTTTTTCCCTCAAAGTGTCATTTTCCGCTAACTTATGACAAAAAATAAAATTTTATATGAACTCAGTATGCCCCTCGTGGAATACCTTGGGGTCTCTTCTTTCCAAAATGGGGTCATTTCTGGGGTGTTTTACTGTCCTGGAATTGTTTGGTGGGGGCCTAAATTGTAAGCACCCTTGTAAAGCCTAAAGGTGCTCATTGGACTTTGGGCAAGTTTGCGCAGCTAGCCTGCAAAAAAGTGTCACATATGTGGTATTGCCATTCTCATGAGTAGTAGTATAATGTGTTTTGGGGTGTCTTTCCACACATACCCATGCTGGGTGGGAGAAATATCTCTGTAAATGACAATTTAGTGTAAAAAAATGGAAAAAATTGTCATTTACAGAGATATTTCTCACACACAGGATTGGTTATGTGTGAAATACACCCCAAAACACATTATACTATTATTCCTGAGTACAGCGATACCACACGTGTGACACTTTTTTGCAGCCTAGCTGTGCAAAGGGGCCCAAAGTCCAATGAGTACCTTTAGAATTTCACAAGTCAATTTTAATTATTTGGTTTCCAGACTACTCCTCACAATTTAGGGCCCCTAAAATGCCAAGGCAGTATAGGAACCCCACAAGTGACCCCATTTTGGAAAGAAGACACCCCAAGTTATTCCATGAGGGGTATGGTGAGTTCATAGAAGATTTTATTTTTTGTCACAAGTTAGTGGAAAATGACACTTTGTGAGAAAAAAACCGAAAAAATCCATTTCCACTAACTTGTGTCAAAAAATAAAATATTCTATGAACTCATCATACCCCTCATGGAATACCTTGGGGTGTCTTCTTTCCAAAATGGGATCATTAGTCTGTGGGCCCCTTTGCACAGCTAGGCTGCAAGAAGGTGTCACACATGTGGTATCCCCGTACTCAGGAGAAGTAGTATAATGTGTTTTGGGGTGTCTTTTCACACATACCCATGCTGGGTGGGAGAAATATCTCTGTAAATGACAACTTTTTCAATTTTTTTACACACAATTGTCTATTTACAGAGATATTTCTCCCACCCAGCATGGGTATGTGTAAAAATACACCGCAAAACACATTATACTACTTCTCCTGAGTATGGGGATACCACATGTGTGGCACTTTTTTGCACCCTAACTGCGCTAAGGGGCCCAAAGTCCAATGAGTACCTTTAGGATTTCACAGGTCATTTTGAGAAATTTGGTTTCAAGACTACTCCTCACGGTTTAGGGCCCCTAAAATGTCAGGACAGTATAGGAACCCCACAAATTACCCCATTTTAGGCAGAAGACACCCCAAGGTATTCAGTTAGGAGTATGGTGAGTTCATAGAAGATTTTATTTTTTTGTCACAAGTTAGCGGAAATTGATTTTTATTGTTTTTTTTTCACAAAGTGTCATTTTCCTCTAACTAGTAACAAAAAATAAAATCTTCTATGAACTCACCATACTCCTAACTGAATACCTTGGGGTGTCTTCTTTCTAAAATGTGGTCATTTGTGGGATTCCTATACTGTCCTGGCATTTTAGGGGCCCTAAACCGTGAGGAGTAGTCATGAAACGAGATTTCTCAAAATGACCTGTGAAATCATAAAGGTACTCATTGGACTTTGGGCCCCTTAGCGCAGTTAGGGTGCAAAAAAGTGCCACACATGTGGTATCGCCATACTCAGGAGAAGTAGTATAATGTGTTTTGCGGTGTATTTTTACATATACCCATGCTGGGTGGGAGAAATATCTCTGTAAATGGACAATTGTGTGTAAAAAAAATCAAAATATTGTCATTTACAGAGATATTTCTCCCACCCAGCATAGGTATGTGTAAAAATACACCCCAAAACACATTATACTACTTCTCCCGAGTACAGCGATACCACATGTGTGGCACTTTTTTGCACCCTAACTGCGCTAAGGGGCCCAAAGTCCAATGAGTACCTTTAGGATTTCACAGGTCATTTTGAGACATTTGGTTTCAAGACTACTCCTCACGGTTTAGGGCGCCTAAAATGCCAGGGCAGTATAGGAACACCACAAATGACCCCATTGTAGAAAGAAGACACCCCAAGGTATTCCGTTAGGAGTATGGTGAGTTCATAGAAGCTTTTATTTTTTTTGTCACAAGTTAGCGGGAATTGATTTTTAATGTTTTTTTCACAAAGTGTCATTTTCCGCTAACTTGTGACAAAAAGTAAAATCTTCTATGAACTCACCATACTCCTAACGGAATACCTTGGGGTGTCTTCTTTCTATAATGGGGTCATTTGTGGTGTTCCTATACTGCCCTGGCATTTTAGGGGTCCTAAACCGTGAGGAGTAGTCTTGAAACCAAATGCCTCAAAATGACCTGTGAAATCCTAAAGGTACTCATTGGACTTTGGGCCCCTTAGCGCAGTTAGGGTGCAAAAAAGTGCCACACATGTGGTATCGCTGTACTCGGGAGAAGTAGTACAATGTGTTTTGGGGTGTATTTTTACACATACCTATGCTGGGTGGGAGAAATATCTTTGTAAATGGACAGTTGTGTGTAAAAAAAATCTAAAAAATCTCATTTACAGAGATATTTCTCCCACCCAGCATGGGTATGTGTAAAAATACACCCCAAAACACATTATACTATTTCTCCTGAGTACGGCGATACCACATGTGTGACACTTTTTTGCAGCCTAGGTGCGCTAAGGGGCCCAAAGTCCTATGAGCACCTTTAGGCTTTACAGGGGTGCTTACAATTTAGCACCCCCAAAATGCCAGGACAGTAAACACACCCCACAAATGACCCCATTTTGGAAAGTAGACATCCCAAAGTATTCAGAGAGGGGCATGGTGAGTCTGTGGCAGATTTCATTTTTTTTGTCACAAGTTAGCAGAAATGGAAACTTTTTATTATTATTTTTTTTGTCACAAAGTGTCATTTTCCGCTAACTTGTGACAAAAAATAAAATCTTCTATGAACTCACCATGCCTCTCAGTGAATACTTTGGGATGTCTTCTTTCCAAAATGGGGTCATTTGGGGGGTATTTATACTATCCTGGAATTCTAGCCCCTCATGAAACATGACAGGTGGTCAGAAAAATCAGAGATGCTGGAAAATGGGAAAATTCACTTTTTGCACCATAGTTTGTAAATGCTATAACTTTTACCCAAACCAATCAATATAGGCTGAATGGGTTTTTTTTAATCAAAAACATGTTTGTCCACATTTTTCGCGCTGCATGTATACAGAAATTTTACTTTATTTGAAAAATGTCAGCACAGAAAGTTAAAAAAAATCATTTTTTTGACAAAATTCATGTCTTTTTTGATGAATATAATAAAAAGTACAAATCGCAGCAGTAATTAAATAGCACCAACAGAAAGCTGTATTAGTGACAAGAAAAGGAGGTAAAATTTGTTTGGGTGGTAAGTTGTATAACCGAGCAATAAACAGTTATAACTGCAGTGGTCTGAATTGTAAAAAATGGCCTGGTCTTTAGGGGGGTTTAGCACTGCAGTCTTCAAGTGGTTAAGGCACTCAAAACTTTAAATGCGGAATTTTAACAAAATAAGACTAAGGAATTCACACATGGGCAGTACGGCCTCACTTGTACATGGAGGAGAGCACAGTCATGTGAAAATATCTGACAAGCTCTTGTTGGATGTGTTGTACTGGATCCTGCACAGCAGTAGTGGGCACCTGGATGGAATATAAAGCCTCTGGACTATTTAGAGACTTACAATTAATTGTATCCACAGACTGCGCCAAGAGGGTGTGTTGCAGCTGCCAGAAGAATGAACAAATAACCCCTAACTGATTTTAGAAAATCTCAAAAACTTATTCCACAGCACTAGATAAAACATTCATAAAACATGAATTCACTTTAATAAGTTTAAATCGATGACACAATGTTAGTACACATACACACATCCGATCAAGCCCCCATTGCAGGGGGTTCAACTTAAGTTGCAACTTTTTGGGTGAGGAGAATTGGTGGAAGCATCAATATACTATTGAAATGTCTTTTGTTCCAAATAAAAAAAATAGCAGTCATTAAAATCAATGTTCTTCTTAGATCCATTTTCACAGTATAATGATTATCAAAGCATCCTTATGATGGTTCCAGCACTGTAGAATGCAATCGCTTTAACGTAATACACTTAATGCTTCAACAATAATAATAATCTGTAGTCGGGAGAATGTAACCAGTGGATGAACACAAAGTCCACACAGATTAGCCACATTGTCCTCACAACCTCTATGCAGGGTATGTAATATCACCACTTAGTTTGACATATTAGTTTCACATGAATATGCACAAGGGCCCTGATTCACAAAGCGGTGATAACTCAGTTATCACGTCTAAAAGACTTTAGGCGTGATAAGTAGTGTTGGGCGAACATCTAGATGTTCGGGTTCGGGCCGAACAGGCCGAACATGGCCGCGATGTTCGGGTGTTCGACCCGAACTCCGAACATAATGGAAGTCAATGGGGACCCGAACTTTTGTGCTTTGTAAAGCCTCCTTACATGCTACATACCCCAAATTTACAGGGTATGTGCACCTTGGGAGTGGGTACAAGAGGAAAAAAAAATTTAGCAAAAAGAGCTTATAGTTTTTGAGAAAATCGATTTTAAAGTTTCAAAGGGAAAACTGTCTTTTAAATGCGGGAAATGTCTGTTTTCTTTGCACAGGTAACATGCTTTTTGTCGGCATGCAGTCATAAATGTAATACATATAAGAGGTTCCAGGAAAAGGGACCGGTAACGCTAACCCAGCAGCAGCACACGTGATGGAACAAGAGGAGGATGGCGCAGGAGGAGAAGGCCACGCTTTGAGACACAACAACCCAGGCCTTGCATGAGGACAAGAAGCGTGCGGATAGCAATTTGCATTTTGTCGCCATGCAGTCATAAATGTAATACAGATGAGAGGTTCAATAAACAGGGACCGGAAACGCTAACCCATCACAGATGTTCATTGTTCATGTTACTTGGTTGGGGTCCGGGAGTGTTGCGTAGTCGTTTCCAATCCAGGATTGATTCATTTTAATTTGAGTCAGACGGTCTGCATTTTCTGTGGAGAGGCGGATACGCCGCCGATCTGTGACGATGCCTCCGGCAGCACTGAAACAGCGTTCCGACATAACGCTGGCTGCCGGGCAAGCCAGCACCTCTATTGCGTACATTGCCAGTTTGTGCCAGGTGTCTAGCTTCGATACCCAATAGTTGAAGGGTGCAGATGGATTGTTCAACACAGCTACGCCATCTGACATGTAGTCCTTGACCATCTTCTCCAGGCGATCGGTGTTGGAGGTGGATCTGCACGCTTGCTGTTCTGTGTGCTGCTGCATGGGTGTCAGAAAATTTTCCCACTCCAAGGACACTGCCGATACCATTCCCTTTTGGGCACTAGCTGCGGCTTGTGTTGTTTGCTGCCCTCCTGGTCGTCCTGGGTTTGCGGAAGTCAGTCTGTCGGCGTACAACTGGCTAGAGGAGGGGGAGGATGTCAATCTCCTCTCTAAAGTCTCCACAAGGGCCTGCTGGTATTCTTCCATTTTGACCTGTCTGGCTCTTTCTTCAAGCAGTTTTGGAACATTGTGTTTGTACCGTGGATCCAGAAGGGTATAAACCCAGTAATTGGTGTTGTCCAGAATGCGCACAATGCGTGGGTCGCGTTCAATGCAGTCCTAGGCCGAAGAGGTCATAGCCTAGGGTCACAAAACCTGTTTATTGGGCAATTTCAATGGTGGAGAGTCTGACGTACATAAATCGCAGCAATGGCCGTTAGCAAAGTCTGAATCTCACGAAATGTCTCATGCAGGTAGAAGACATATTGTTAGACTTGGATTCCAAAGATGGGGTCCCTACATCTCTGCAAACCAGAGTTACAGGGGTCCAAAATTGGTAAAATCCCCCATAGGATTTCATTGGCTCCCTATTTCACTTTCCAAAATCTCACATCTTTTCAAAGGGCAATGGCTCAGCAGTACCAAATTTTCTAGCATTGTAGGGACCCTTAGGGGGAACATGACTGGTGAGTTTCGGGCCCCTAGGCCGAAGAGGTCATAGCCTAGGGTCACAAAAACCTGTTTATTGGGGCTATTTCAATGGTAGTGATGGTGACGTACATAAATCGCAGCAATGGCCGTTAGCAAAGTCTGAATCTCACGAAATGTCTCATGCAGGTAGAAGACATATTGTTAGACTTGGATTCCAAAGATGGGGTCCCTACATCTCTGCAAACCAGAGTTACAGGGGTCCAAATTTGGTAAAATCCCCCATAGGATTTCATTGGCTCCCTATTTCACTTTCCAAAATCTCACATCTTTTCAAAGGGCAATGGCTCAGCAGTACCAAATTTTCTAGCATTGTAGGGACCCTTAGGGGGAACATGACTGGTGAGTTTCGGGCCCCTAGGCCGAAGAGGTCATAGCCTAGGGTCACAAAAACCTGTTTATTGGGGCTATTTCAATGGTAGTGATGGTGACGTACATAAATCGCAGCAATGGCCGTTAGCAAAGTCTGAATCTCACGAAATGTCTCATGCAGGTAGAAGACATATTGTTAGACTTGGATTCCAAAGATGGGGTCCCTACATCTCTGCAAACCAGAGTTACAGGGGTCCAAAATTGGTAAAATCCCCCATAGGATTTCATTGGCTCCCTATTTCACTTTCCAAAATCTCACATCTTTTCAAAGGGCAATGGCTCAGCAGTACCAAATTTTCTAGCATTGTAGGGACCCTTAGGGGGAACATGACTGGTGAGTTTCGGGCCCCTAGGCCGAAGAGGTCATAGCCCAGGGTCACAAAAACCTGTTTATTGGGGCTATTTCAATGGTAGTGATGGTGACGTACATAAATCGCAGCAATGGCCGTTAGCAAAGTCTGAATCTCACGAAATGTCTCATGCAGGTAGAAGACATATTGTTAGACTTGGATTCCAAAGATGGGGTCCCTACATCTCTGCAAACCAGAGTTACAGGGGTCCAAAATTGGTAAAATCCCCCATAGGATTTCATTGGCTCCCTATTTCACTTTCCAAAATCTCACATCTTTTCAAAGGGCAATGGCTCAGCAGTACCAAATTTTCTAGCATTGTAGGGACCCTTAGGGGGAACATGACTGGTGAGTTTCGGGCCCCTAGGCCGAAGAGGTCATAGCCTAGGGTCACAAAAACCTGTTTATTGGGGCTATTTCAATGGTAGTGATGGTGACGTACATAAATCGCAGCAATGGCCGTTAGCAAAGTCTGAATCTCACGAAATGTCTCATGCAGGTAGAAGACATATTGTTAGACTTGGATTCCAAAGATGGGGTCCCTACATCTCTGCAAACCAGAGTTACAGGGGTCCAAAATTGGTAAAATCCCCCATAGGATTTCATTGGCTCCCTATTTCACTTTCCAAAATCTCACATCTTTTCAAAGGGCAATGGCTCAGCAGTACCAAATTTTCTAGCATTGTAGGGACCCTTAGGGGCAACATGACTGGTGAGTTTTGCCACTGCTGAGCCATTGCCCTTTGAAATGGTGTGAGATTTTGGAACGGTAAATAGGAGGCCCAATGAAAGCCTATGGGGGATTTTACCAATTTTGGACCCCTGTAACTCTGGTTTGCAGAGATGTAGGGACCCCATCTTTGGAATCTAAGTCTAACAATATGTCTTCTACCTGCATGAGACATTTCGTGAGATTCAGACGTTGCTAACGGCCATGGCTGAGATTTATGTACGCCACCATCACTACCATTGAAATAGCCCAAATAAACAGGTTTTTGTGACCCTAGGCTATGACCTCTTCGGCCTAGGGGCCCGAAACTCACCAGTCATGTTCCCCCTAAGGGTCCCTACAATGCTAGAAAATTTGGTACTGCTGAGCCATTGCCCTTTGAAAAGATGTGAGATTTTGGAAAGTGAAATAGGGAGGCAATGAAATCCTATGGGGGATTTTACCAATTTTGGACCCCTGTAACTCTGGTTTGCAGAGATGTAGGGACCCCATCTTTGGAATCCAAGTCTAACAATATGTCTTCTACCTGCATGAGACATTTCGTGAGATTCAGACTTTGCTAACGGCCATTGCTGCGATTTATGTACGTCACCATCACTACCATTGAAATAGCCCCAATAAACAGGTTTTTGTGACCCTAGGCTATGACCTCTTCGGCCTAGGGGCCCGAAACTCACCAGTCATGTTCCCCCTAAGGGTCCCTACAATGCTAGAAAATTTGGTACTGCTGAGCCATTGCCCTTTGAAAAGATGTGAGATTTTGGAAAATGAAATAGGGAGCCAATGAAATCCTATGGGGGATTTTACCAAATTTGGACCCCTGTAACTCTGGTTTGCAGAGATGTAGGGACCCCATGTTTGGAATCCAAGTCTAACAATATGTCTTCTACCTGCATGAGACATTTCGTGAGATTCAGACTTTGCTAACGGCCATTGCTGCGATTTATGTACGTCACCATCACTACCATTGAAATAGCCCCAATAAACAGGTTTTTGTGACCCTAGGCTATGACCTCTTCGGCCTAGGGGCCCGAAACTCACCAGTCATGTTCCCCCTAAGGGTCCCTACAATGCTAGAAAATTTGGTACTGCTGAGCCATTGCCCTTTGAAAAGATGTGAGATTTTGGAAAGTGAAATAGGGAGCCAATAAAATCCTATGGGGGATTTTACCAATTTTGGACCCCTGTAACTCTGGTTTGCAGAGATGTAGGGACCCCATCTTTGGAATCCAAGTCTAACAATATGTCTTCTACCTGCATGAGACATTTCGTGAGATTCAGACTTTGCTAACGGCCATTGCTGCGATTTATGTACGTCACCATCACTACCATTGAAATAGCCCCAATAAACAGGTTTTTGTAACCCTAGGCTATGACCTCTTCGGCCTAGGGGCCCGAAACTCACCAGTCATGTTCCCCCTAAGGGTCCCTACAATGCTAGAAAATTTGCCACTGCTGAGTAATTGCCCTTTAAAAAGATGTGAGATTTTGGAACTGTAAATAGGAGGCCCAATGAAAGCCTATAGGGGATTTTACCAAATTTGGAGCCCTGTAACTCTGGTTTGCAGAGATGTAGGGAACCCATCTTTGGAGCCCAAGTCTAACAATATGTCTTCTACCTGCATGAGACATTTCGTGAGATTCAGACGTTGCTAACAGCCATTGCTGCGATTTATGTACGTCAGACTCGCCACCATTGAAATTGCCCAATAAACAGGTTTTGTGACCCTAGGCTATGACCTCTTCGGCCTAGGACTGCATTGAACGCGACCCACGCATTGTGCGCATTCTGGACAACACCAATTACTGGGTTTATACCCTTCTGGATCCACGGTACAAACACAATGTTCCAAAACTGCTTGAAGAAAGAGCCAGACAGGTCAAAATGGAAGAATTCCAGCAGGCCCTTGTGGAGACTTTAGAGAGGAGATTGACATCCTCCCCCTCCTCTAGCCAGTTGTACGCCGACAGACTGACTTCCGAAAACCCAGGACGACCAGGAGGGCAGCAAACAACACAAGCCGCAGCCTAGTGCCCAAAAGGGAATGGTATCGGCAGTGTCCTTGGAGTGGGAAAATTTTCTGACACCCATGCAGCAGCACACAGAACAGCAAGCGTGCAGATCCACCTCCAACACCGATCGCCTGGAGAAGATGGTCAAGGACTACATGTCAGATGGCGTAGCTGTGTTGAACAATCCATCTGCACCCTTCAACTATTGGGTATCGAAGCTAGACACCTGGCACAAACTGGCAATGTACGCAATAGAGGTGCTGGCTTGCCCGGCAGCCAGCGTTATGTCGGAACGCTGTTTCAGTGCTGCCGGAGGCATCGTCACAGATCGGCGGCGTATCCGCCTCTCCACAGAAAATGCAGACCGTCTGACTCAAATTAAAATGAATCAATCCTGGATTGGAAACGACTACGCAACACTCCCGGACCCCAACCAAGTAACATGAACAATGAACATCTGTGATGGGTTAGCGTTTCCGGTCCCTGTTTATTGAACCTCTCATCTGTATTACATTTATGACTGCATGGCGACAAAATGCAAATTGCTATCCGCACGCTTCTTGTCCTCATGCAAGGCCTGGGTTGTTGTGTCTCAAAGCGTGGCCTTCTCCTCCTGCGCCACCCTCCTCTTGTTCCATCACGTGTGCTGCTGCTGGGTTAGCGTTACCGGTCCCTTTTCCTGGAACCTCTTATATGTATTACATTTATGACTGCATGCCGACAAAAAGCATGTTACCTGTGCAAAGAAAACAGACATTTCCCGCATTTAAAAGACAGTTTTCCCTTTGAAACTTTAAAATCGATTTTCTCAAAAACTATAAGCTCTTTTTGCTAAATTTTTTTTCCTCTTGTACCCACTCCCAAGGTGCACATACCCTGTAAATTTGGGGTATGTAGCATGTAAGGAGGCTTTACAAAGCACGAAAGTTCGGGTCCCCATTGACTTCCATTATGTTCGGAGTTCGGCCATGTTCGGCCCGAACCCGAACATCTAGATGTTCGCCCAACACTACACGTGACCCGTTCGGCCAATCACAGCGCTAGCCGAACGTTTGGGTAACGTTCGGCCATGCGCTCTTAGTTCGGCCATATGGCCGAACAGTTTGGCCGAACACCAGCAGGTGTTCGGCCGAACCCGAACATCACCCGAACAGGGTGATGTTCTGCAGAACCCGAACAGTGGCGAACACTGTTCGCCCAACACTAGTGATAAGCCGTGCAAAGCTGAGTTATCACCGATTTGTGCTGCTCTTCGCGCGAAGCTCCTGCGCGCAAAGTTTTGCGCGCGTAGCGCACCGCGCTGCGCGCGCAAAGTCCCATAGGGCTCAATGGACGCTGCACGCGAAGCACGGTACACTGCGCGCGCAGCGCGGTGCGCTACGCGCGCAAAACTTTGCGCGCGGGAGATCGCGCGAGTTTCTTCTTATCACGCCTAAACTAAGTTTAGGCGTGATAAAGGGCTTTTCACAGGCGTGCAAACACTTTGCACCGCTTTGTGAATCAAGCCCTATATATGCACAATCGGCTATATTGTAAGCCTTTAGTAGGGCCCTCTCCCCTTGTGTATCATACTTGATTGTACACCCGACCCAGAATATGTGAAGTCGTATCAGTGGCGTAACTAGCAATCACCGGGCCCCCCTGCAAAACTTTTGATGGGGCCCCTTAGCCCACATTTTGTGCAGAAAACGCATACAGAAAACAGACAGACTATGATTTTCCAGCCGCAGTTTATTACACTCACTCTGTCCATCTCTGATGGAGCAGAACTGGTGCTGCAGACTTCTTCAGCATCACTACAGTACACAGCACTTGGGGAGGAGTAGAGAGGTTGGGGGCTGGGCGCACTGAATAGGACTGTCTGATTTGTTATCAATGGCTGAGCAGATGCAGTCATTAGAACAATTGTGCAGAGAATAGAAGAAGCTTTTTCTCTCCATGCCCTTAAGTTGTCTCAGGATGGGGCCCCCTTGTGGCTTCTGGGCCCCCCGGTAGCTGCATCCCTTGCAGGGTTTATTGTTACGCCCCTGAGTCGTATTATTAGCAGCACTATCACTCCAGTTTGATCTGGCATTGTATAACTACCTGTGTTGTGTATCTTATTGCTTATTACCTGTATTGTTGTATCTATTGCCTATTACCTGTATTGTCACCCCTGTTATCATTGTCTGTAATCCTATGTATTGAACAGCGCTGCGTAATATGTTGGCGCTATATAAATCTAATTTCAATTCAAGTGTTGTACTTAGGCAGGGCTTGTTGACAAAGTAGAGTCGAATGAGCCCTGTGATGGTCAGGTGTATTCACAGGGTGTATGCACGGGAGCCTGGATCAGGCTTGCTCATCACAAGTTACTCGTGATTCAAATGAGCTGTAATTGGTGCAGGTGTGCCGCTGGATGCGGCGGGGTTAATTACCCATAATGCCGCCGTCCGCCCTGCGTTTCAACAAGCTTGCAAGCGTCCTATTTGTCGCGTTGCAAGCCTCGCTATGGCGCACGTCCTTCTTCCGGCTTGAAGGAGGAAGTGCGCCATAGCGAGGCTTGCAACATCACCAGTAGGATGCTTGCAAGCTTGTTGAAACGCATGGCGGACGGTGGCATTCTGGGTAATTAACCCCGCCGCATCCAGCGGCACACCTGCACCAATTACAACTCATTTGAATCACGAGTAACCACCGCGGTCACTCGTGATTAGCTTGTGATGAGCAAGCCTGGCCTCGATTGCTTTCTCTCAATGTGCCAATCCTCCACTAATGTAGATGCTTCCAGGAGCCACTCTAGCCACAACCTGCACAGGCCGGTGGCTTGGCTGTGGAAAGTCTCTGATGCACTAGCAAGTGTCTTGGACCAGTCAGGATGGATTGGTCCCAGCTCCCATCTGTAGTTGTTGTTAGCAAGTCCAGAGATAGCAGATCGTGCGGCTGATGTATGACATCACTGCACAAGCCAAAACTGCATCTATGCTTTACGTAAATGAAAATGTTTATTCAGATATCACACAGATCTTATTTCTGCTGCTATCTGCAATCTACATGTTACCACTCTGTACAATTATCCAACAACATGGCCTAATGTACCACTGCTATGCTGAAGACACTGAGCTATACTTTGTCTTCAAACCTGGTGGAACAGACCCTACTTCAAAAATAAATTCTTGCTTAGCTGAGCTACAGGATTTGATCAATGACAATTTGTAGAAATTGAAGGCTGACAAAATGGAGGTCCTTGTTGTCCAAGGCCAGAGTGTGGCATCAAAACAGCTCTACTCTAAATCAACACCAATGAGCATAGGGAATTCAGACAAAAAAAACATCTGACCTTGTGCGCAGCCTTGGTGTGCTTATCGTTGGGGGAATTGAACTTCAGAAACCAAATTTTAACTGTCAAATATTCCTACTTTTATCTGAGGAACATTGCAAAAATTAAACATTCCCCCAAAGGATCTTCCAACCCTAGTTGACGCCTTCATCACATCATGACTGTACTGTCTACTGCAATGCTCTCTATACAGGCCTTCCAAACAAGGACATGCACTACCTGCAATTAGTACAAAATGCTGCTGACCGATTGCTAACAAACCAACCTTGCCACTGTCAAGTTACACCAATCCTTCATTTACTATGCTGGCTACCTGTAAAATGGAGAATACTCTTCAAGATTGTGCTGTTGATATTCAAATCCCTACACAATGTGGGTCCTCCTGGATACATGAAGAACCTGTTGAAACTGCACCACATCCACACCCTTAGATGAGCAGGATTTATAAACTTGGCCACTTCCAAAAAATCTTTGGAGCCAGAGCTTTCTCTCACGCTGCCCCTACATTGAACTCTCTACCACGCCCAGTAAAGACAGCTCCATCCCTGGGCTATTCAAATCCAGACTGAAAAACCACGTGTTTAGCCTGCCATTTGCAGACTTGTATAATCTTTCCTCTGTACCACAATTTACCATTCAAACAATAACTGGTCTGAACCATGCTTATGCGCTTTGAGTCCTATGGGGAGAAAAGTGTTGTCTGTTGTTGTACAGTGTGGGTGATACACTATACATATATACTGTAAAGCCAAAAGATGAGCATTAAAGCCCAGAAACTGGCGTTTGTCAAAGGAATAAAGAGTGGGTGACTTGACACATTGAAAAGAAAGCACAGAGACAAGGGGGGCCCAAACAGCGCAATACGGCACCAGACATAAGTAACATGTAGGGAAAGAAGAAAATACTCACAAGGGTAGACTGCAAAGGGGGCAACAATGGAACTAGATGTGGCAAAACCCTGAAAGACCAAAAAACATTCACCGAGGCACTCATTGCTTAGTTGAATAGATCACTGTGGCACTACATTTGATCTGAAGAAGTGGGCTCAGACCTACGAAATGCGTTACTAGTGCTTAATAAATTTTATTGTTATATGAAATTGTCATTATTGAGGTAAGACGCCTCTCTTTTTTTCTTATCGTGTAGGAATTGTGTATTATTTTATATTTTTTTTGTAGTTGTTTTTAACTTAGTAATATACACCTCTGGGCACCTTTTACCCCCTCCCCCCATCAAAGCATATATATATAGAATTTATGTAAAACAGGAACTGGTCAATCTGTAAACATACCAGTATTTAAGAAAATAAAATTGAAAACCAGCATATTTTTTTCGTGACGCGCACCTTGTCAGCGCTGCTTTATTATGCATCATTGAGATGCAGCTTTAGAGAATCCTGAGAGCAAAAGTTTGTTTTTCTGCAAGCACATTTTATGAAGACTCATTCACACACGTGCCATGGGAAAAGTCAAGTGTAATTTCACATCTGGTAAGAGCATGTTATCAGCTGTGTGCTGGCTTATTACAACCCAGGAAAAGAGGAAATTTCTGTCACTTTAAGAAGAGAAATACAAGAAGCTCTCATGCTAGACAAGAGTAGAATTACCGCCATACAAGGCCCACTTCCAGCACCCACAATGCAGACTATTGCAAAGGGAATCTATTCAGACATTATTAAAGGGGCACCATGGCGAAAAATTGTAAAATTTAAAATATGTGCAAACATAGACAAATAAGAAGTAAGCTTTTTTCTAGAGTAAAATGAGCCATAAATTACTTTTCTCCTATGTTGCCATCACTTACATTAGGTAGTAGAAATCTGAAAGAAGAGACAGGTTTTGGACTAGTGCACCTCTTCATAGGGGATTCTCAGGGATTTATTTATTTTCAAAAGCACTTAGTGAAAAGCAGTTGCTCTGTCCAACTGCCAAAAAACTGTGTAGCGAGCAGGGAAGCTGGCCAGCATCATTGTTTAAATCCTTTTTAGGGAATGTCTTTATAAAGAATAAAGGCAGTGCTGAGAATCCCCTATGAAGAGATGGACTTGTCCAAAACCTGTCACTTCTGTCAGGTTTCTACTACCTACTGTAAGTGACAGCAACATAGGAGAAAAGTAATTTATGGCTCATTTTACTCTGGGAAAAAATGTACTTCTTATTTGTATATGTTTGCACATAATTTACATTTTGCAATTTTTCGCCATAGTGCCCCTTTAACAGATTAACAAATCCTAAAATAAATCTGCACAGTTTCTAGTTCCTGATTCATGGACACAGACATATTGGTTACAGCCTGCACTTTCAAATGGGACTATCTGCTTATCTGCCATGGCAGTCATGTAACACAGGAGAGGATCAAATTACAACTTGTGATTAGACACAAATAAGAGAAAATTAGACAGGCTAAACTTTCTAAATACATACAGGGTGTATTTCTCTACGTTTTCCTTCTGTCCTGTGCAAGAGTCCAGGTCCACTTTAATCTTGATTCTCTAAGAGGAACTCTAAGTCCCCCATCTTATTTTTTGTAGGAGGCTGGGTGCAATAAATCATATTACTACTACAGTTTTTTCTTAACCTGAGATAAATCAAACAAAATGACTTATACTCACCTGAGGCTTCCTCCAGCCCCCTTCAGTCTGTGAGCTCTCTTGTGGTTGTCCGGTCCCACCCAGTCCCATCCGTTCCGCCGCAGTAAGCCCTGGTAAAGTCCCTGACTGAGCCAGTTGGGAACTAGTGCACATGCGCGGCCCTGTCCACACTCCTCTTTGGTCCCGCTCCCGTGGCCAGGAGCTTTCTGCACCTGCGCAGTTACAAGCCTTAACTAACTGCGCAAGCGCACTACGGGAGTGCCACCAAAGAGCAGTAGTCAGTTACTACTGGGGCTGACAGCAAGAGAATGGATAGGCCTGGGCGGACACTAAGGGAGCCCACAGACTACAGGGGTCTGGAGGAAGCCTCATGTAAGTATAAATCATTTAGTTTGAAATATGTAAGGTTTATTTTCCTTTCCACCTAAGGCTCGATCACATTATAAAATGCAGATGGCCATGCATTCGGAAGGCATCGCACACCATCTGCATTGCTGTCCATTGTGCTGCTGATCCCATTCACTGCGGTGAATTGGTCAGCACTGCTTTGCCAAATTTGCATGCAGAAGTGCGTTATTGAAACACTCTGCCGCGCAGCACAATAGTGAGGACGCCACAGTGCAGTCTATGTTCTTGCATATCGCACACTATATGGGTTGGCAAGTGAACTTGAGGTGACATGTAACATGATGAGATAGACATGCATGTATACAGTACCAGAGATGGCAGTTCTGCAGGGCAAATAGGTTCATGAACCCAAATTTGTATTGGGATTTGTGGGTTTACTAATTAGAGGTCATACAATTCCTGAATGCATAGAACAGATAAAAGGTTAAAAGGCTCAATAGGTCAATATTTGAATGGGAGATAAATACACACCGAAAAGAACTGCTGACGCATAACTGGGACAGTCAAAACTTCAAACCTAAATTTCTAATTTCTAAAACCAAAATAAGTATATAGAATTCCAGGAAAGTCCAATTTAGACTTTTGTCTTTAGATGCATTTTTTTTATTTCTTCCATTAACCCTCTGGGCGATACAATTACATCGCCCAGGAGGGGGCGCAGCACTTTTTTTAAATTTTTTTATTTTTTTAAATCATGTAGCGAGCCCTGGGCTCGCTACATGATAGCCGCTGCACAGCGGCATCCCCCTACCCACTCCGATCGCCTTCGGCAATCAGAGTAAGCAGGAAATCCCGTTCAGAACGGGATTTCCTGCTGGGCTTCCCCGGTCGCCATGGCGACGGAGCAGGATGACGTCACCGACGTCATGGACGTCGTGACGTCAGAGGGAGTCCTGATCCACCCCTCAGCGCTGCCTGGCACTGATTGGCCAGGCTGCGCAGGGGGTCCGGGGGGGCTGCGCGGCGAGCGGCGGATCGGCGGCGAGCGGCGTCGATCGGAAGTTACACGCAGCCAGCAAAGTGCTAGCTGTGTGTAACAAAAAAAAATTATGCAAATCGGCCTGAGAAATCCTCCTGCGCGATATACCCCGAGCTCAGCTCGGGATTATCGCCCAGGAGGTTAATTATCACATCAGGTTAATTCTTAACTGGGCACCCTCATGTCTCCAGGAGGATGTGATATTTTATCGCTTTTACAAGCATTTCCTTGAGTTCCAGTAAAGTGAGGAAAAGATGTCCAGATGTTTATATGTACAAATAAGCCACTTTGGCAGAAGTAAAGGATTATGTGTACATAAAAGTTCCTAGGAACCTCCACTTCACAGCCCATGTGCAATTTACTTTTTGTCCTGAGTTTTCTCCTAAGTGGTATTTTCAAACGTATCAATAAAATGCCCTTTAAACCAACAGCAAGCATGAAAACCCTCAAAATAATTTTGATTGTCCCTTTTCATCTACTTTTTTAAACTTTTTCTTTTTTTTTTTTTAATAAAGATTCTTTTATTGTTCAAAAGAGATTTACAACAAAGAAGAAATGACATTTACAGATATACAGGAAAACAGTACATATCTGCGAGAGACAGTGGCAATATAGTCAGTGGGCCTGAGCAAGTTCTGATCTGAGCCGCGAACCACTGCGGCCCACATCAGGGAACTAGTAGACCAAAAAAATAATACAATTCTTAGAAGGATATCCCGTTCACCAAAAGGGAGGACTGATCCAGCCACTTAAGACTTCATTGCATCCCAGTATAGGTTGACATGCTCAACTCATTGGACCTATTCCCAGGAGAAAAGCCAAACAACACGAATAACGCCCTGAGCCTGATTGGCATCATACATCAGGGCATGCAGTTAATAAAACAGTAGGAAGTGGGTGCCACAGAACCAAAATCAGGGGAGATGTAACGATTGCGGGTTTCTATTTCCATGGTCAGCGCACAAGATGCGCGCTGACACAGTGGAAATCCTCCACAAGCGTATAATTAGATAGAACCCAGCTTGGGTGCAATGCACCAGTAGAGGGCAATTCCCACCGGCAGATGGAGCTGTGGAGTGCAGACGAGCCCTGCCTCTGCACTGCCACAGATGCCAGATGGGAATTGTACAAGCAGGATCAAGCAGGGCTGAACAGCCCTCAAAGAGAAATAGCACAGGGACAGACAGAATGTGTATTCACCAATCTAGTCGCCCCCCAGCAACGGTGAACACACATCAACGGAAAGAAAGCGCGAATGCAATCTCAAGAATGGCGATTGCCAACAGACACCAGACTGAGAAGGACAGAGCACGAGAGTAGCAAAGGCACAGCAAACAAGAATCAGAACAAATAAAGAAAATAACAAACGCTAACTAAACGCGAACACAGCACTCTTTTGCAACAGCAAACACGTTTCTGCACAATCACCGCGCGTTAGGCGCCCAGTGATAAGCGTGCCACCCTAACTAACCAATGACAGACAAACACGGAATAGAGAACGCGAACGCTTGCTAAACGGTTACCTCACCGAGCCTACAGCAAGCGTTCGTATCAGACAAGACAGACAGACAGGTGGGGCTGCCAGTAGCAACCGCTGCTCTGGCTAGCACCCCTAAGGCAGAGATACAGAAGGAGGCACTTCCACTACCACTAGGGCAAGTGCGATCCAGACAGATAAACAGAAGGGGCTACAAGTAGCAACCGCTGCTCTGGTTAACACCCCAAAGGCTGAGATACAGAAGGAGGCACTGCCACTACCACTAGGGCAAGTGTGATCCAGACAGATGGAGCAGCCAGTAGCAACCGCAGCTCTGGCCTACACTGACCAGACAGACAGAACTATTCCCTGTCGACCGCCGCTGGCGACAAGGCAATCGAGACACAGAAGGAAGCACTGCCACTACCATTAGGGCTAATGCAATCCAGACAGATGGAGCAGCCAGTAGCAACCGCAGCTCTGGCCTACACTCCCAGACAGACAAAACGATTTCCTGTCGACTGCCGCTGGTGACAGGACAATCGCAGCAGAGACAACACAGGCGAAACAGATAAACTTTAACAAACAAAACTTTAACAAACAAACAGGGCTGATACACTAGGAGAATTTATCAGTAACAAACCATGAAGGATGACCAGCAAAGGATTCTGGGAGAACATGGTATTTATACTGCCAGCCTTCAAAGGAGGCAGCTAGGCAATTTGCATAAGAAATGTATGCAAATTCCTCAGCAGCAGAGCAGGTCTGAAACTTGCAAAGCAAACACAGGTCTCTTTTCCAGAGACCTGCAGCCCTCAGACTTAAGGAATGGTCAAACAGCTGTCTGTCTGTGCAGACAGCTGAGCAGATCATTACAGGATAATTGTTCATTTTAACACTATCAACCTTCTTAATATACCGGTAACTAAAACTGTAACCTTACACTACAAGGCAGTGCAAGTAATCGAAGGAAAGAGAAGAGAAAGGAAAAATAGAAATAGAAGATAGAGGGAGAACTCGAGCTTGGCCAGGAGCCTGCCCCAAAATCAATAATTGGCCGTAGAACCACCAGAGGAAGGGAACAGACCATACGGGTTACACCAACCTCCACCCTGTATTAAGGAGGTTGCCATTTTAGCTAGGCATGAGAGACCAATACCAAGCAGACTCTTTTTCCAGATTTGGAACTTTTTTTAATTGCAAGGTGCTGAAAAGTTATTTTAAAGACTAGATGAAAAACTATCTCCTAGGAGAAAAATAAGGGGCCCCACAGCACTTGAACTGAAGAAGCCACTTGCAGCAGTATTAAATTGTCCTCTTTTTTAACTGATTAACTAAAGCTTGTCATATTGTGATCAACAACTGTGATCAATAACAAGCAGGGGTGTAGGATGGTGATAATAATAATAATAAGGCACAGCAAAACTGAAAGATGCCCTAGCTTGAAACAAAGTGGAAACATCCAACATCTCCAATAAATAGATGCTTTCTCCACATATCAATAACCATAAATGTTAGTGGAATCCCCAGAGCCAACATCAAGGTCAGTTGCATTTTGGGATCCATATGTTTATGCATACATGTCAAACTCTGGCCCACAAGCCAAAACTGTCCCTCAGAGCCATCAAATTTGGCCCCCAACTGGTTTCCTCTTTTTGCATTATGTTTGGCCAACTCTAGACCACAAGGGAAGCTATATTGGTGGTGGTGTATAAGACACCTGGGAAGAGTACAGGGGAGGAAGTGGGCCACCAGACACCAGAAAACTGTATAAGGGAAGGAGAGGACTACTAAATACCAGGGAACTGTATGAAGAAGGGATGGGGGGGGGGGGGGGGTCACTAGACACCAGGGTACTGTACAGGGGAGGAAGGGGGTCACCAGACACCAGGGGACTGTATAAGGGAGGGAGAGGATCACTAATTACCAGGGGACTGTATAGGAGAGGAAGAGAGGGCCACTAGAAACCAGAGAACTGTATAGAGGAGGGAGAAGGCATTAGACACCAGGGAACTGTATAAGGAGGGAGAAGAGCCACTAGACACCAGGAAACTGTACAGAGGAGGGATGGGGAGCCATTATACACCAGGGAACTTTATATGGGAGGGATGTGGCCACTAGACATTGAGCTTGGCATGCAACTTGGTCCCAGTATTGAATTTCAGCCCACTTTGTATTTGAGTTTGACACCCTGTGCTAAAGGTAGACAATTATGCATTCTACACTGACAATGAGCACAGACAATGAGCCACAATGGGACACATACCTAGAAGAACAAACAATTGAAGCGTGAAGTTACCTTAGGTTACTCACTAGTCCAAAGGTCCTAAATCCCACAAGGTGCAGCTAACATAAGGAAATTATCCACCAGAAGAATCCCCCTGTGTCATGCAACTCCCATATCAGACAAAAAGGAGAAATGGTAGTTTGTTCAATCAACTTAATAACTGGCATATGCATAGCTCACAGGAAAGATGGACAGAAAGCAAAAATATGCTAATACATCCCCAGACCGCAGAACAAAAGATTGTATTTACACAACAGTGTGTTCTATAACCATAAAGAAGAAGAAGACCATAAGCTGAATAATTATATTCAGGTTCTAAAATTCCTCATTAAAATGAAGCTCTTGTACACACAATAAAATATCTGCGTAGAGTCTGCAGCTGCCCTGTGCTGTGAAATACACTGGCATAGTAAGACCAGGCTGTAATCTGGAATGATATGCACTATGATAATGAACAAGAGACAAACACAAAGATCATAAATTCACTTATTTTACTGAACCACTCAGAAATCACCATCCTGATAGATATCACCTACTCATTGTGATGTTTTAACATATAGGTAATACAAATAATTGCAACCAAACCTTCAAAATGTAAATGTATATATATTTTGTATTTTTTGTTTTCATTTTTGTATTTATCAATAAAAACAGGAACAATTCTGGAAGAATCTGATGGTGTTCAGGCAGCCAAAGTAGGAAAAAAGGGCGCAGGAGCACTTACGGAGAAAAATGGTGCCTCCGCAGGCGCCTATGATAAAAGCCACATTTAGCAGCATAAGAAGGAAGTTTGGGTGCATTGCAGCGGGCGCCCAATTTTACATTTTTTTCAGCAAATTGCGGCTTCTGCAAAGCCATGATATGCAGCTGTGAAGGTAAATTTGGAGGCCCGGAGGTACCCGAATAGCAGCAAGAGGGGCCATTTTTTGCGGACAGGCTTGCAGAAAAAAAAAATGGCTTGCAGATAACTACATTGTGACATTGCATAGCAGGCATGGAGTGACCTTTGTGTAATGGGGGGAGATTAGCTTAAGGAGGGGGATTTAGGGTTAGGTGCTGGGGAAGTAGGCTCAGGCACTACCAGGGGGTGGTCTTAGGGTTAGGCACCACTAGGGGATTTAAGGGTTAGGCACCACCAGAGGGAACTTAGGCTAGAGCACTACTGGTGGGGGGGGGGGTCTTAGGGTTAGGCACCACTAGGGGGTTTAAGGGTTAGGCACTTAGGGTCAGGCACCACCACGGGGGTCTTAGGGTTAGGCACCACCAGCAGAGGGTCTTAGGGTTAGGCATCAGTAGAGGGAGTGTTCTGTGTGAGAGTAGGGTTAGGTTTAGCCATAGTGAAATACTGTTAAATATTACAGATATTCTACTATGGAAATTCAGTAGTAAGGCCCATACACACGTCGGATTTTTGCGAACGATGGGTCGTTTGAACGTCCCGTCGTTCAGTCGTCCGCACGCCAAATCGGGCGTGTGTACAGACTGTCGTTCAGGTAATAAGACTGGTTTTGAGCGATCCGCCCAAGACCAGTCTTATCACCCGATCGACAGTCTGTACACACGCCCGATTTGGCGTGCGGACGACTGAACGACGGGACGTTCAAACGACCCATCGTTCGCAAAAATCCGACGTGTGTATGGGCCTGTAGAATAGTGCTAATTTTTGCGAGATTCTACTAGCGGAAAACCGTTCCCTTTTTTCCAGGCGCCTTTTTTTCATGTATGCTCAGGCTGCTGTGGATTGCTGATATATGACTGATGAAGCTATGCACAGCTGATATGAAGATGCAATGTTAGGTGGGCTCGAGTAAATGACCAGAGGTGAGAAGGATGGAACCATAGTTGATGGTCAATATCAGTGCAGACTGATGACAAGACAATAGATGACACTATACAAATGGTGGAGGTCAACAGCCAGCCAGAGAAATTACATACTTATCTGTGGACATACTGTGCCCGATCCAATTAACTTTTTCTCCTTAGTTCTCTACTAGGAGATAATTTTGTACCTTAGGAATCTACCAAGGCAAATACAATGTATTACAGCGAGCTGGGTGTCCACAATGCATTAGCACCAGTGGGAAAATAGTTGTGGAGTTCATAAACCTACTACACCACCAAGGCTACCACCTGTACATATACAATTATTACACCAGCGTACCTTTAATTAAACTCCTGCACTCAGCCCAGACTGGCGCTTGTGGGATGGTGAGGGCAAACCGTGTAGGCCTCCCACAACAGGTGTGAATAAAAAGTAGAATAGAAGAATCATACAGCCTTTGATGTGACGAGCTCCTTGCACTCAAATACCTGGACAAGAGGGAGGTCATAATCTTGACATCAATCTACACCAAGGCCACAGTTACTGTCACGTCAAGATGGGAGCAGACTGTAAAGCCAGAGGCAATAGTGGACTACAACAAGGAGATGGAAGCAGTTGACTTAGCAGATGAAATGCTGGCTCCTTATTTGCTGAAGAGAAAGCAGAGGGCCTGGTATAAAAAGGTAGCATTCTACATGTTCCAAAAGGCAGTGCATAACGCATTTGTTATCTACAAAAAGCAGGCCAATGGAACACCTTCTTGAAGTTCCAGGAGGAAGTCCTCAAGTGCCTCATTTTTAACTCTGCCCTAACTGAACAACAAATAGATCCAATTCATTTGTAAAATATGATAGAACTGAAAGAATGTACGGTAATTTTTCTGCCATAATCCCCCAAATAATGTAAAACTAAAACCCCAGAGAAAATGCACAGTGTGTGCCAAACACAAGAGGAGGAGGAACTCAAGGTAGTTTTGCCCAAAATGCACCTCAAAGCCAGCACTGTGCATTAGCAAGTGCTTTGACACATCATTCTCTTACCAATTATTAGACTTCATTTTTTGTTGTTGTTTTCATAACCTGGGCATATTTTACTGGCTTTTTTCTCTTTCCTATATATTCATGTCACTTACTGTCCCTCACATTGGGCCTACCACTATGTTTTTGGGGTGTTGGAGGAAACTGGATGCTTGGAATCCCAAGAACACATACAAGCTTAAAAATGTAACTTGAGACCCTGCTGTAATACGAGAGCGTTAGCCACATGCTTAGTCATTACTCTGCAGACCTTCTCCCATCTTCAGACCATTGGATTTGCCTTGGCTTCTGACCCCTCACTTCCTGCTAGACCACGAATGGTAAGTTTTAATGTATTTGTCATCACTGTTAAGAGAAGTTTTATATTCAAATTAGCCATTTGGCATTGTTTTATCGTTTTAACCGGGACAAATGTGAGAATACATTTTGGTATGTTTTCAAGCTTGGACTCATCTATATATATATAAAATCGGATGTATGCGTGTATGTATGTATATGTGTATGTGTGTATGTGCCGCGATCACTCAAAAAGGCCTTGACCGTTTTGAACAAAACTTGGTATACAGATCCCTTACTACCTGGGATGATATGTTCTGGGGGTCTCGCATCCCCCCTGCTTACCTGGGCAGAGCTACAAACAGCAAATCAGATTTCACCCATTTAAGTCAATGGAAAAAATGGAAAAGGCTGCCGTTCTCACAGTAATCAAGCCAGATTCCCCACACTTGGCACAGTTGGTCATTTGGTGATCGAGGTTACAAATCCAGGAAAATGGGCGGTGCATAAAATATAAACTGTAGCCATTCTTACACTGTTAATGGCAGGGTTCTCAAACTTTGCACAGTTGGTCATTGGATGACTGGGATTAATATCAGGGCTGTGGAATCGGAGTCGGAGTCTGAGCAATTTTGGGTACCCGGAGTTGGAGTCAGTGATTTCATAAACTGAGGAGTCGGAGTCGGGAGTCGGATGATATGTGTACAAAATCCAAAGCCCTGGTAAGTATTAGACTAAGGAGTCAGAGTCGGGGAGTAGGAGTCGGAGCCATTTTGTTTACCCGGAGTCGGAGTTGGAGTCGGTGGTAAACTGAGGAGTCGGAATTGGAGGATTTTTGTACCGACTCCACAGCCCTGATTAATATTCAGAAAAGTTGGTGGAGCCTAAAAAAGACAATCAAAATTCACCTGTTGATTTTCAAGGGTAATATTAAAATTGCTGCCATTCTTGCACTGTTAATGACACAAGCCTCAAGCCTGGTACATTTGGTCACTGGGTGACTGTGGTTTATTTTAAGAAAGGGGCAGAGCCACAAACAGCCAATCAGAGTTATTTAATTTAAATGGGAATATACAAATTATTGATACCAAGGACCCCAAAGCTCATAAACTTGGTAATTGAGTGACTGTATGTCAAGGCTAGAAAAAGTGGGCGGTGTCAACAACCACATTTTTCACATGGGAAAATATAAACTTCAACCATTCTTACACTGTTAATGGCAGAGTTCCCAAACTTGACACAGTTGGCCACTGGGTGACTGGTATTAATATTCAGAAATGTGGGTGGAGCCTACAACAGCTAATCAAAATTCACCTATTGATTGTCAAGGGGAATATTTACATTACTACCATTCTTACACTGTTAATGGCAAAGGCTTCAAACCTGATACAGTCATTCATTGGGTGACTGGGGTCCAAATTCAATAAAGGGGGTGGAACCACAAACAGCCAATTAGATTTGTTAGATTGATTTCAACATTTATGTTATTGACAGGGTTCTCAAACGTTGCATAGTTGGTCACTGGGTGACTGGGATAAATAATGAGGAAAATGGTAGGAGCCCACAATAGCCAATCAAAATTCACCTGTTGATTTTCAAGGGGAATATTTAAATTGCTGCCATTCTTACACTGTTAATAGCAGATGCCTCAAACCTGGTACAGTTAGTCACTGGGTGACTGGGGTCCAAATTTACTAAAGAGGGTGGAGCCACAAACAGCTAATCAGATTTCTTTGCTGGATAAACTGCTTCCATTCACACAATTTTGATGCCAGGAACCCGAAAGCTCATGAACTTGGTCATTGATTGACTGTGTGTCAAGGTTACAAAAAGTGGGTGGAGTCAAATAGAAATTTCACTGGGAAAATGTAAACTGAAGCCCTTCTTCACTGTTAATGGCAGGGTTCTCAAACTTTGCACAGTTGGTTACTGGGTACTGGGATTCATATTCAGAAAAGTGGATGGAGCCTAAAAAGCCAATTAAAATTCACCTATTGATTTTCAAGGTGAATATTAAAATTGCTACCATTCTTACACTCTTAATGGCAGAGGCCTCAAACCTGATACAGTCAGTCATTGGGTGACTGGGGTCCAAATTCATTAAAGGGGGTGGAGCCACAAACAGCCGATCAGATTTGATAGATTGATTTCAGCCATTCTGCTATTGGCAGGGTTCTCAAACTTGACACAGTTGATTACTGGATGACTGGGATTAATATTCCGGAAAGTGGGTGAAGCCTACAACAGTCAATCAAAATTCACCTATTGATTTTCAAGGGGAATATTTCCATTGCTGCCATTCTTACACTGTTAATGGCAGAGGCCTCAAACTTTCTACAGCCGGTCATTATGTGACTGGGGTTCAAACTCAGTAAAGGAGGTGGAGCCACAAACAGCCAATCAGTTTTCTTGCTGGATAAACTGCTTATATTCATACAATTTTGATGCTAGGAACCCAAAAGCTCACAAACTTGGTCATTGAGTGACTGTGTGTCAGGTTACAAAAAGTGGATGGAGTCAAATACACATTTCACTGGGAAAATGTAAACTGCAGCACTTCTTCACTGTTAATGACAGCCTTGGTTCTCAAACTTTGCATAGTTTATTACTGGGTGAAAGGGATTAATAAGGAAAATGGGTGGAGCCTACAACAGCCAATCAAAATTCACCTGTTGATTTTTAAGGTGAATATTAAAATTACTGACATTCTTGCACTGTTAATGGCTCAAGCCGCAAACCTGAAATAGGGAAAACCGAGAGCCCAATATGGTGGAGTATGTTGAAAATGAATGGAAAGTGATAGGTGAGATAAATTATACTCACAAACATGGGTTACCAATCAGGCAACCACTGTGTAGGCAGGTGAGGAGATTAGACCTGTCCTCACTCAGAGTTAAGAAGTCGCTCTCTGTAGATAGGAAAAATAGGGGGTAACACTCCCCTCCACCAGAAGTGGATTCAACAATTATGTAGAAGCAGAGGCTCCAGCAGGATAAAATTGGATAAAAGGTTTAAAAATTGCTTGGAGTAAGTGGTGGGCTTACTTCCACAAAGCAGACATGAAATACTGTCTCATAATCAACAAGCACATTTATTATATGGTACCCCAAGAGTGCAATGGGTTTCGCAGGTCAAGCCCGCTTCATCAGGCAAAAAATGGGGACAACAGAATTTCAGCAGCAACGGATTTAGCACCTCAACTGAACCTGCGTGCGATCTCCTTCAGTAGCCGGCTCCAGGACCTGATGCCAATTGGCGTTAGGCGGTCCTGGGGCTGCCACCGCGGCCATACCCATCGGCGTGGAGCGGTCGTAGAGTAGTTAAGAAACCCATCGATGCTACTCACAGTTAACAGTCTGCTGCCCAAGAAGCTATCTGATTATGTATACGGTGTATCATTTTAATTGTGACAAGTGAGAGAAAAGAATTTGGGGTGTTTTAGTGCTGAGTTCTATGTCATGTTAATAATGTGTAGTGACAAACTGGATCAAAAGCAATACAATTATTTTCCTATACTCTGTATCAAAAAAAAAAAACCATCAAAAGTGACAGAACTGAAATTAGAATACATAAATTGTTACCTTAGGGACTCAACTTTTTAAATACGTATGCCATGAGGTTATTCTACAGTTACAGTATTTGCAATAAAGGCTTGTAATCATTGATAGAGTACAATGAGAAAACCAAAAACACAACATAATAAAATACACCTTTATTTACAAATAAAATATTGTCATCATACATTGTACTAGGGATATAATGTAAATGTTGTGATAGCCAGTACAAATAGGCAGATAAAATGTGTGGGTTTTAGCTACAGTAAATAGTTGTTTATTTTAAAACTATAGGGGATGGAATTGGAGAAATGGTGTATTTTCCCCCCTTGCATATTATTTTTTCCTTTAAAATGCATATTAAATAAAGGAATTACTTAAACAAATATCACCCCCCAAAAAGCCTACTTTGTGGAAAAAAAAACAAGATATAGATCATTTAAGTGTGATTATGGTGAAGAGGTTCTTGATGAAGACTTTTGGACAACACTTGATGGAAGTGCTGATTTAGATCCTCCTAGTTCCACCTTGCCTTGTGTGACACTTCAAGTTAGGAGAGTGCTCAAAACACTCCCAGTTTGAATCAGACCCGGTTTAGCTGAATTTTACAGACATCAAACCAAATTGGTTTAAAGCAACAAAAATGTTTTTCTGTTCACTCAAGAATGCTTTATTGACCTTATGCAGGGGAAGAAGTATATAAAAAGAACTAGCAAACTTGTCATATGCTACAGTACCTCAGATAAACCTACAATTACCATGTGCATCAGACTACAAGGCAGTCAATTGCACCCCATCACAGGCACACATTGCTGACTGGGAAGCTGGTACAGAACACCTTCCATGGTATGTCCTAATAGGAGTGCTATAATACTCCCACACTGAAAATAAATGAATCCAGATGTTATTATTGGCAAGCATATTCATGTGACAGAGCTCAGGGACAAATGGTGTGATGACACTGCTATGTTTGGCTGTTGTCTTATTATATTGTTACAGAAAACTGTAAATAGCTAATTGTTTCTTAGATGGGAAATAAAAACTGAATTAGTGAATACATTATTGGCACAATAAAATATTCTATTTAGGTTCAATCTAGTCATTAGAAATACAATTTGGCAGTAATATATTGTTTGAAGCCTTGCCAGGGTGTGTTTCAGAAATTATGTATGATTACTTCTGCTAAATTTGTTCTCTGTAATAATTAAAAGACTATTTTGCATACTGAAAGAATTGAGTTAATTGATCTCAAACCGTTATTAAGTGATTTACATGCTTATCTTGGACCACCCACCATCCCCATACTCGATGCCATCGTATTGTATGGAGGGTGCTTAGAAAAGCAGCCTTATCAGAATCAGAATCATTTATTTTGCCAAGAATGACAGTATCATGCTTGGAATTGGGTTTGGCACATACAGGGCTCAGCATCTACAGAAACATGAAAAGTAGTGACAAGAACATGATATGGGTATGCGATTAGTTAAACGTAAGCTGTGATAGGTGTAAAAAGTATCAGGAATACTGACTTGTAGTCTCATAGCAAACAGCATAGCAACGAGAGAAACGGAATGCCCCATTCGTGTAGAAAAGCATATAATATAAATCACTATGGCCCATATGCAAATCATTTTTTTCCCTGAATTTCTTCTTAAGAGATAATTTTTCAACTTCTGTTTAAAATAATTTTTCAACACTGTAAACGAAAAAATACCAAAAAGTAGGCGAAAAAAATACTATAAAAAATATTTTGAGTATTTTCTCATTTGCCATATACAATTAACTTTTTCTCCTGCGTTTCCTCCTAGGTGATATGATTACAACCTGTAAATAAAATACGTTTACACCACAAGCAAGCAAAAAAATACTCAAAATATTCTTTACAGTGCCTTTTCACCGACTTTTTGGTACTTTTTCCCTTGCAAAGTGCTGAAAAGTTAATTTAAATTAAAGCTGAAAAATTATCTTCTAGGACAGGTGTTCTCAAACTGGGTGCCGTGGCGCCCTGATGCGTCTCTAGCGCCTCTCAGGGGTGCCTCAGCCTCCATCCCTATCCTTTGTGCTTTGCCATCACGTAATGCAACCGCACATTGATATACAATGCGGCTGCATAAACCGCCAGTTAATCTTCAGCCCTGGCAGCCGTGGTTGAAGCTCGGCATCAGAGAAATTGCAGTGGAGCGATGGATCAGTCCACCTTGGCCTGGACAGGTAAGGAAATGTTTGTCCAGCTAATGGGGGTCACTTACAATCTGGAGGGGGTGCTGAGGTGATGCTGCATAATTAAAGGGGGTGTTACTAACTGCAGTCCCCATGTGGGGAAATTTCTATGTGCTCTACAAGAATGACTCTTTATTTGGAGGGGGTGCTGCCTGATGTGGAGTCAATGACTATTTTGAACGAGTATTGCAGATTGCTGCCTAAGGAAGGAGGTGGGACTATTTGTGGGAAGGGGAGGGAGAATGGGAGGGTCAATCATTCACTACTTGGAGGGGGGATGCTGCGTAATAAGCATCACAAGCTACTTGTGATGCCCAGCAGCCAATCAGAGCCGGGTGTTGCCTAATAAGGCAAACACTTGAGAGGTCACACCTGGAGTATGCAACACAGTTTTGGGCACCACACTATAGAAAGGACATTGACCTTCTAGAATGGGTACAAAGACGGGCAACTAAATTAATCAGAGGGATGGAAGATCTTACATACCAAGAAATGTTGGACAAACTGGGCTTATTTAGCTTGGAAAAAAGGCGACCGAGAGGTGACCTTATTAATATGTATAAATACATCAGAGGGCAATACAAAAGCTTGGCAGATTAACGTTTAGTCCCTAGGATGGGTGGGATAGGAGGGTATGTACAGGTAGATGAACACAACACTGAAGCCAATCAGAGCCTGGTGGGGCAGCAGGGGGCGTGTGCGCACAGATGACACAGCACTGCAGCCAATCAGAGCCGGGGCAACAGGGGGCGTGTGCACACAGCATTGCAGGCAATCAGAGCCGGGTGAGGCAGCTGCGGGTGTGTGCACGGTGGAAGGACACACAGGTATACAGTGGACGGCTTATAAATTATAATTATAGATACACTATAAACTATAAACCTAAAAATGTCCATGAGCTGCTAACCCACGGTACCCCTACCCCACCCTGTTCTATGTCCCCTATTCTCCCCAGCTTTGGCAATGCCTGTATGAATTTTGGTCATGCAAATAAAGCTAGATTTGATTTGATTTGATACAGCAAGTTGTTGGAGTTTGTACATGCCAAAGAGCAAATTCCTGAACTTAGTAGAAAGTATCAGCTCCACATAGAGTCAAAAATGCTGGTCAGTATAAAATTAGAATGAACTATATTTAGCCATATTGTTCGCAGCTTGGCCACCTTCAAAGGGATAATTTTCCATAAGCTGTAAGTTGACATCTCAGGTGTTCCAGGTGCTCAGTGCTTGAATGATCGGGAATAATATAATAACAGAGTTCTGTATAAAACGATAACCCAGAAGTCAAGGAAAACAGCTCAGGCACACAAACACCTGGTAAACACCTGTCTGTGTGCCAGGAACTGTAATTAAGTCACTCTTTTAGAGGCACCAAATGTGCTGCAAGAGGTGATATCGAGGCCTTACACAACGTGCTGCACAAGTACGCCTGCGGAGGGAAGAACATGTAGTAATGAGGGCTAATTAGAACAGCAAGTCTGGCATTCAGCTCAGAACTTACTGACTGTAGTTTTGCTCCTCTGTTTTTCTTGTTTATTGCAAAGTTGTTCCTTAAAGCTGAACTCACTCAAGTCATCATGAATCAAAAACAAATCATGCTACAAGATATATTAAGAGGGTAACAGATTTTCTCCTCTTTTTACAATTAGATACTCAGTTTATAAATAATTCCTAATGTGCTGCAGTGGTGTACAGAGGAATGGAGAAATCAACAATAATCCCTGGCAACTGGGAAGTCCAAGTCCCTTCCACTGTGGAGGTGGATATATGTGGGCATTGTGATGGCTTTTACAGTAATATCGGGGATACAGACACAGCAGCTGATGCGTTTCAGACACTTGGGGCCTTATGCAATTCACTTTTTCTCCTTGGTGATATTTTTACAACTTGCCATAAAATGCCTTCTAAGTCACCAGCAAGCTAGAAAATACTCAAAATAAATTTGATAGTACTTTTTCACCAACTTTTGGGTACTTTTTCAATATAAAATGCTGAAAATTTAGTTTACAGAGAAGATGAAAATTATCTCTTAGGAGATAACTCAGGTGAAAAAATGAATTGCATTTGGGCCGTGGTCTTTAATCATATGGGCTATGACTAAAGACCACGGCCCATATGCAATTCACTTTTTCTCCTGAGTTTTCTCCTAGGTGATATTTTCTAACTCATTTATAAAATGCCTTTTAGATCACCAGCAAGCAAGTAAATACTTAAAATTGTTTTGATAGTACGTTTTCACA
This sequence comes from Hyperolius riggenbachi, assembly GCF_040937935.1. NCBI lineage: Eukaryota > Metazoa > Chordata > Amphibia > Anura > Hyperoliidae > Hyperolius > Hyperolius riggenbachi. The sequence goes on from NC_090650.1 coordinate 380,181,513, forward strand.
TAGTTTTGGTACTTTTTTAATTGCAGAGTACTAAAAAGTTATTCCAAATAGGAGATTCAAAATTATCTCTTAGCAGAAAACTCAGGAGAAAAAGTTAATTGCATATGGGCCCACGTGTCTGACACACGGCAGCTGCTGTATCCATCTTTTTGGATGTGCCAGTAAAGTAATCTGGATTTTATCTACCTACGGTGTGCTGCAGGTTCTTGTACATACAACAACAATAAAACATTTGTAAAGTGCTTTTCTCCTGTAGGACCCAAAGCGCATAAGCTTGTCTCAGATCAGTGCATAGTGATGTGTACAGGGGGAAAAGTTATGGGATCATAACTGCCAGACTAAACAGGTGGCTTTTCAGTTGATTTAAATGTGTACGGGGTTGGAGCTATCTTAAGTTTGGCAAGGCATTCCACAGGGTGGGGGCAGCATGACAGAAAGCTCTGGCTCCAAAGGTTTTTAGTTGAACTCTGGGGGTGGTAAAGTTATTGGATCCTTTTTCCACTGAGGGTGAGTGAGGTGTGACGCAGCTGTAGCAAATCCTTCAGTATCCAGGGCCAGGGTCGTGTAGGGATTTGAATGCTAGCATTGCAATTTTGAAAAGGATTCTCCATTTTATGGGTAGCCAGTGTAGTGAGCAAAGGTTTGGTGTTACGTGGCAATGGCGGGGTTGGCTTATTAACAGTTTTGCAACAGTATTCTGTACTAGCTGCAGGCGGTGTGGGTCTTTAGTTGAAAGGCCTGCATAGAGGGCATTGCAATAGTCCAGCCGTGATGTGGTAAACTAGGGTTGGAACTGGAAGATCCTCTGAAGGAATGAGGTGTTTAATCCTTGCAATATTCCTTAGATGAAAGAAGGAATGTTTCACCACAGCTGAGATTTGATTCCTGAAGTTTAATTCCCCATCAATCAGTAAACTCAAGCTGCGCACAGTGTTGGCCTTAGTAAGGTCTGAGTTCCCTACCCTCAGTGGTGTTAACTGTGTCAGGAGCTGTTTTGCTGTTAGGCACTGGCCTCTGATGACAAGAACTCTAAGTTTTGTCAGCATTTACTTTAAGACAGTTTTCATTCATCCACTCCTGAAGCTTAACTAAGAGTAGAATGGTACAGAGGCGCCAGTAGGATAAAATACACTAAAATGTTTAAAAATTTCGGGAAGCGGTGGTGGACCAGTACATCCCAACACAACAGACAATGGTGCTGTCAATTATGGTCAAAAATAATTTAATCACATACTCCTAGTACAGGTTGCAACGCGTTTCATCAGGCAATAAATAACCGGAGCAAACAACAGCACGGGGTCCAAACGGAGCTTGGCACCTCTGAAGCTTAACTAAGCATGTGTTAATTTTTGGAATGGGGTCTGTCATGTCGGGTTTGAATGTCATACATAGCTGGGTGTAGCAGTAGTATGTCAGACCGTGTTTTTGGATGATTTTCCAAAGTGGCAGCATGTATATGGTAATCAACAAATGGGGTAGTATTGAGCCCAGGGGCACACCATATTTTAGTGGTACAGGGTGGGTTGAACTAGAACGGCCCCAAGACTACCCTTTTTGTTCTGCCGGCCAGCAAGGAAAAGAACCATTGGAGGACTAAACCATCAATGCCACAGTACTCTTGCAGCCTGTTAAGCAAGATCTCATGATGAACTGTATCAAAAACCGCTGAGAGATTAAGCAGTTTCAGGATGGAACTCGCCTCTGTCTCCCAGGTAAGTAAAACTAGATTTAATATTTCACCTCGGATGTCAATGGAATCTAGAAGGTATTTTTCAGTCACCTCCTGTTTGACTGGGTTATATTACCTGTTAGCTGGTGTTGTACATCTGTACCTAACGGTAACAGATTATTATTAACGTTATAATTAAAAGTGGTTTTAAAAAAAAGGCTTTTGTATCAATGCTATGTGTTTTATTGATTTTTTTCTTTAACAAAAGTGTTTTTTTTTTTCTTTTAAACTGACCTTTCTTCTACTACGGTCTTGCAGCAATTTGTCTCGGCGACAATGCTTTCCACTTGGCTTTGACCTTGTGTACTTACACTGCATTGAAGTCATTCTCTATACGTAAATAAATACTTTTGTGTTGGCAGCAAGTACCAGCAAAGGTGCCACCAGCAGCACTGTTCAGAGTATCTACATTGTGTCAGCTATAATTGCTTGCCCTGGCTTTTGACCTTATGTTAAATATGTACTTTATTGGATTATAGACTCTCGTAATGCTTGGACTTTCTAGCATGTATGTTACTTATTTTCTTATCTACCCCCAGGCCACATAAGCTTTCAATAGTAAATAGTGCATATTTGTTTCAATAGCGTACGGTGGTCTGTATTAGTGATTCATGATGAGCTAAACATTGTCATAACATGTTTCCCTACTTTTTCTTGTCCACATACAGTATCTCATAATAGTGAGCACACCTCTCACATTTTTTAAAAATATTTTGTTATATTTTTTGATGGGACAACACTAAAGATATGACACTTTAAAAGAGTGCTAACTGTTAGCACGGCCGTTTTCGCGCGAATTTTCGCAGTGTGCGCGATTGTACATTTTTGTGCGAAAACGATATCGATTTTGCGGGAAAATTCGCGTTTGCACGCGAAAACATTATCGTTTCACGCGAAAATTCGCGATTGCGCGCAATGCGAAAATTCGTGCGAAAACGGCCGTGCTAACAGTTAGCACTCTTTTGTGAATCAAGCCCCGTGCATGTGTATACATGGATCAGCAGTTAGTGTAAGTAGTGTACTGCTTCACACTGACAGATCAAACTCACTGTGTAATGCACCACAAACAGCTGTTTGTGTAGTGATGGCCGTCCTGGACTGGTGCGCACCATGGCGAGAGTGCAGGCGATGGCAGTTTTCAAGCCCATATGGTCGTCGGGCTGAGGTAGCTCACTGACAGAACAACAGTGACTGTCCACCTGATCGAATTTGGTCTGTCCACAATGAAGCAACGACCTTATTATCTTGGGTGTGCCCCCCCCCCCAGCACACTCATATAGGTCATTGCTTCATTGTGATACGCAAACCCCTTCACCGCGGCAAGGTAACAATCAGAAAGGGGAATTGACAAATGTACATGCCATTTGTTTTGTTGTTGCAGCCGCAGTGCAGCCAGAAAAATTAGGCATGTACATGCACCAGAAAAATTATTATTAAGTTTGGTAGCGGCCATAAAAATTCAGGACCCTGTTTGCGATGGCGGAGAAGGCAGTCAAGCAGCCTGCAGGCAGAGATGCTGTGTGAGGACTGACTTAGTCTTGGGGCAGGCAGTTAATTGGCGTGCAGGCGGAGATGCCGTGTGTGGGGACTGACTTAGTCTTCGGGCGGGCAGTAGCCCTCCAGAATCCATGCCTCATTCATTTTGATAAAGGTGAGGTACTGAACACTTTTTTGACCTTACTGCTGGTGGTATAATACAATGTGCAGTTACTGAGTTACACAGGTGCAGGAAAAAGGTATGCATTGACTGCTGCTATAATACAATTGTGTAGTCACACAGGTGCAGGGAAAAGGTATAAACTGACTGGTGGTGGTATTGTATAATACAAAGTGCAGTCACATAGAGGCAGTGAAAGGTATGCACTGAATGTGTTGGGCCTGGAACAGTACAGCGATTAGCAAGGGCCAACTGCAACAGATAGGGCTGTATATGCAGTGTCAGTCACACAAAAAAAAGACATCAGAAATACATTAGCTCTCAAAAGAGCTGTTTTGGGGTGCTTTTCATCATCAAATATCATCTAAGAGCAAGCTAACAGACCTCCTAACTATCGCTTTCCCTATCTCTCCAATGTCTCTCCCTTTTCTCACTAATACAGCAGCACACAGAGTGAGAACATGGCCGATGCTGCTGCGTTTTATAAGTGGGGAGGGGGGGGGGCTCCAGGAGGGAGTGCAGCCGGATTGGCTGCCATGTGTCAAAATTTAGCTCAATTATGTAGTATAGAGGGCAGGTCGAACTCCCTGAGTGTTCGCGGTCCACCGCGAACTCAAACCAGCTAAGTTTGCGCAAACAAGTTCTCCGGCGAGCCATTCGGGCCATCTCTATTCAAGGACTCACCATCTGATAAGACATAGTATTGCACTTTTTTTCTATGTACAAGTACTTCCACATTCACATTTTATAGATCTCAAACTGTGAGGACTCATGAATTCATTAATGAGATGTGAATGTCACTGTTAACCACGCTGCCATTCGCTCTTCCTCTCAAGTCCGCTGTCTGGGTGTCACCCTGGACTCCGCACTCTCCTTCATGCCCCACATCCAAAACCTCACAAAGACCTGCAACTTCAAGCTCCGTAACATCTGCAAGATCTTCCCTTTCCTGACCTCTGTCACCACCAAACTCCTTATCCATGCCCTCATAATTTCTCGCCTTGACTACTGCAACGCCCTTCTATCTGGTCTACCTATGACCCGAATTGCCCCTCTCCAGTCATGAATGTGGCAGCCAGAATTATCCACTCCTCCTGTCACTCCACCATGGTGGCTCCCCACTGTGAATCCCTCCACTGGCTTCCTATCCAGTCCAGAATCATTCAAGATACTGTATCTGGCCTACAAATCTCTCTGCCCAACCTACATCACCGGTCTTACTCGGAAGTACACACCTAGCCGCTCACCCCACTCCTCCAACGAACTTTCCCTGACTGCCCCCCGAATCATCCAATCCCATGCACACCTCCAGGACTTCTCAAGAGCTGCTGCAACACTATTAAACACTCTACCCCCCCATTAGGGTTTCCCCCTCTTTCAACAGCTTCAGGAAGGCCCTCAAAACTCACATTTTCACTCTGGCCTACTCCCCCTCACTGGTGCTCTAATCCTGCAGCTAAACTCTGGTCACCTACCTTTTGTGTTCCTACCTCTCCCTCTAGATTGTAAGTATTCAGGCAGGGTCTCCTCCTTATGTCTTCTACCTGGTCATACACCTCCATTACTGTACACCCATCCTATCAATCTGAGTGAACTCTTGAGTGAACGCAACTTGCCTAATCTCCCTGCTCCCATCCAGTGACTGACTAAGCATTTCCTGTACTCATACTGTGCTGCGTGATCTGATGTGCATGTATTCCTGTATTGTCCTATTGCTGTATGTCACGCCTAAATATTGTCTGTAACCTAAACTAATATCCAGCGCTACGTGATATGTTGGCGCTTTATAAATGCAACAAATAAATAAATATGAATAATAATGAGCGAGTCTACTGAATGAATTTCAAGCACAAAATATATCTAGCACTGTAAGTCAGTGGTATAGTGCATTTAGATGTGCAGTGAAAAGAGATGAAATGAAACTGTTCATGTCAAACATCCAATCATGTCCACATAATTCCCTATTTTTAACAAGCAAACAGAATTCTCAGGAATTCCCAGCAAGGGCTACAATGCCTAAAAATACCTCTCAGCAAACAGAAAACATGCTAAACCAAATCACACTCTGGATGAGCAGTTTCCAGGTACTGAGGCAGCTTCAAGGTAAGTCTGATCTCAGTTTTTCTATTGCTGTACACAGAACAAGTAAACTAGGATGTGACCAATAAAAACAAAAATAGTTCAAGCAATAGAAATGCCACTCTAGAAAAGTTAGATACTCACTTATAGATGCAATAAGGATGTGCCTGTCTTCGGAAGCAATTTCCCATGCTGTGCATGGGCATAAGCATACACCAGCTACCGTACATGTGTAAATAAAAAAAGGCACAACAATGGATGTAAGACCATGGACAGCAGCATGCAAGAGACCATGTGCACAGTCGAAGACAGGAGTAGAACACTAAGTATGACATTTGTTCTGTCATCATATTTTCTAAAGAGGTAAAATTTGAACAAGTACTGAAATAAGAAGCACGTAGGGTGGGGCTTCGTACAGAAGTAGGTGGGGCTAAGTGGCAGCAGTGTGGAATAAGGAGCCAGGAGAAACCTAGCAGAGGCGGACACCAGAGCATCGATCCGAAGCAGCGAACAGGGGAGGCTAAGCTTTGAGCGCTGTTAACAGTTACATGTTTTAAACAGTTTTGAATTAATTCAATAAACAGTCATTTCAAGTGACAGGCAGCCTACTCGGCCAATCAGAGTGCAGGAATACTACTCTTTGAAGGTACTGAACCAGCCGGGCTCCGGGCGGGTTCAGTGGAGGGCTTGTTAAGTTTAATGAATCGCTCGTTAAAGGGGAACTTCAGCCTAAACAAACATACTGTTATTAAGTTACATTAGTTATGTTAATTAGAATAGATAGGTAATATAATCTTTTACCCACCCTGTTTTAAAAGAACAAGCAAATGTTTGTGATTCATGGGGGCTGCCATCTTTGTCATGGGGGCAGCCATCTTTTTGGTTGAAAGGAGGTGACAGGGAGCATGAGACACAGTTCCAACTGTCCTGTGTCCTGATCACCCCTCCCAGCTGCACACACTAGGCTTCAAATGTCAAATTTACAATGTAAGAAAAAAAAATTGCACCAAAACAGCAGAACGAGAACAACAACATCAGAAATCCCATCATGCTTTGCACAGCATAAGGGGAAAACTGCCCTGGCAGTTTTCTTCTGTGCAGCTAAAAATGAGGCTTGTGTAAGAGAAACAAAGTTCTGCTGCTGTGAAACTGTTAAAGAAACACCAGGCCTTTTCAGTGCTGCTGAGTCGATTTTCAGTCTGGAGGTTCACTTTAAACTATCTGAGCTGAGCGTAATTTAGCAGCGCACACTTTGACTGCATAGCACGCACTGCGAATTATTACCACTCGCTGCTGTCATTAAGCTCAATGAATCAACCCCTATGTGAGGTATTATGTTTTTTGAATGAGGGGGGCGTGAATTGGAATCGCTGGCAGGCTACCGGCAATACGTGCAGCCAATGTGGCTGCAAAAAGTTGCTTGTATTGCAGAACAGACACTACATGTTACGGACCCACAGGTCCTTCATCAGGTGCAGAACCTGATGAAGGACCTGTGAGTCTGTAACATGTAGTGGTGTGCCTCCTCTTTCTTCATATTGGTTGTACCTGGACTGTTAGAGCAATCCTGTCGAAGCTTGCTACCGGCATATCCCCAAGATTCTGTATCTGGGTGCTGTTTCCGGGCAATACTTGATTTGCATGTACCAATATGTGCAGCCCCTGTAATAAGGGTTGTGTGAGAGTCTTCTGTGCTCCCGTAATAAGGTAGTTGATAGCAGATGGGAAAAGGTATCTATCGGGCTCCTGGTGGAAGGGCTGTTAGTGGATGGCTATCGTGGTAACTGGAGACAGCGGGAGGGTACTTAATCTCTGAAAGCATAAATGGTTCTTTGCAGTACACCACTGGTGAGTGATATTCTCGTGGGAGTTTATTGCAGTCAAGAATGTTTTTCAGCTTATGCACTATGGAACGCTGTTGACAATTGTATTAAAATTTGAACTATTTCAACATTTTAGAAAATAATAAATAGTTGTAGATTTAAATGCAAAATATAATTGTAATAAAATTAAATTTAAAAAAATAGCTTGATCAATGTCAACATAAGTTATATCAATTTCTTAACATAAATTGGAATCATACTTCAGCCGTCCACTGGTTCTGCCATATGTGTTGCCACAGCGGCTGCAGGTTGAGAGACCAGAAATCGTTAATAGAGTCAGAGGGGAGAGACCTGGATATCTCCAGCACGAATATGTGTTCATCAAGGCCCGCCAAGGCTTTGACACTTTCGTCTGTCTTGCCGTTGGAGTCAGAAAGAGAAATGGCAGCTTTTCAAGTAGTTTATGGTGTGATGGATAGGTGCTGTCAGGATCTACTTGTTAGACGTGAGAACTGACAAAAATAACCTCTCCTCCTGGGAAAACGGCAAGAATAACACAGAGCCTGTCTCCTACATGCTCAGAGAATGCACGATGGTGCTGAATTTTAATTCAAGAGGGTGAAACTGAATCTATAACAGCATAGTGGAAACTCACTGACTATGCAGTCTAAAGCTTCCCTGCAGAACATACACTGGCAACGTAGTATTCTTAAACCGATGTGATCTATCAAAACAATCGTAACACAGGGGAATTAGGTAGCAGGTTCTTTCCCTTTTGGGACAGGTGCAGATAAAGGGACTCGAGCACCATATATAACAAATATGTAAAATGAACGGCCCCCTAAGGGAGGTCAGTAAATGCTGGAATTGGAGGGGGGGGGGGTCAGCATGCATTTACTTACCTACAGTCGGTTTGTTTCGTAGCCCCCCATATGTATAAGGAGCTCCATCTTGCTGCTTGCTGTGCTACAGAATTTGCAGTTGAAATTCTCGCAGTGTTGCCATGTATCCCTAGCGCTGTAGTGCATGCCGAAAGATGTAGTCCATTCATGCCAGTAACATCTTTTATTGGCAACGCGTTTCAGGGGGATTTAAAACCTACTTCTTCAGGATCATTTTCAGTGCCTGCTGTATGAACAGCCAAGCATTGAGCGCCTCTATCTCTCAAGTCATGCTTATACTGAACAGCTGAGCACTGAGCGCCAGTAAGGCACTTACCTTCTAATCGTTCCTACAGGGAGTCTGCATCTGCTGAGAGCCAGCCCATGCAGCCAGCTTCAGGTTCGAGCTGGCATGGCATCTACAGGGGCCATGCACGTGTGTCTGCGTGCACGGTTTGCAAAGATTATAGATGGGGCTACATGGCTCTTCCATCGTCTTATTCCTCTAGGTGGCACTCTAGTAGAAGAAAATAGGTACTGCGTGAAAACTGCAGTATCATTGAAACAGCCAATAGGCTGTTAGGATTTGTTCCCATGATGCTCCTAGTCTATTTAAGCCTGCCCTCCTCATTGCAGTTTGCCCATGATAGCGATAGCTGCCTTGTGCTACTACACTGGGTGTGATATTATTCATAGATTACTGTGTACATCCTTGCTTTGCCTCTTGACTCTGTTATTGGATTGTTGCCTGGACGGACCTTTGGAACTGTACTTGACCTGATATTGCCTTATCCTTTGGTGCTGTATTATTCTGATCTACCCCATATGACCCCTGGATTGTAACTGGACTGGCTTACATTTTGAGATTCTGTACCATGCTAGTCTGATCACCTGTTGCTGACCTCGACTTTCTTATTTTCCCGCATGTATCCGTCAGTGTGATTCTGTTCGTACCACTGTCTTATGGCCTTCAGTTCTTATAACTTGCACATATTTTTTGATTCAAAAGTTTTTATTAAGTTTTTATCATACATCAGCAAAAGAGGTTACAAACAGTGATATAACTTGCACATATTAAGGTCTGGTGTAACCTCATGTTGGGACCACACACTTGTCATCCCTTGGCTGACCGGCAACGCATCACACAAGGTGAAGACCACGGAGGATATTGGGGCATAGTAAATGATATAAGGCAGTGGATCCAGCAGGACTCACAGCGCCTCTATCTCTCAAGTCGAGCTTATACGCAAATGTAGCAATCACCTTTAAATTTTTCTTTTCACCATATTTGTAAAAGTGATAATCAGCTCAAATAATCACCAAATGAGAGGGATGGCTACATACATACCTTTTGTGGTAATCGCTAGTTAAAAATGATGATCACCATAAGAAGGAGTGATCAGCTGATCTCCACATTATAGACCATCAAAAAGTGTTCTCAAGTTCATAACTGAAACACGTCATAGACATCAGTGGAGGAGAGAATTGTTTTAAATTTAGCAAAATTGTTTATTTGAAACACCCTGTTCATCAGGTAAACACTTGGTAAGGTCCACTGTTTTAGATCTTCCTGGGCCTCTACAGTGAATGTTAACCTAGTCATGGCTGTTTGCAGAACTTGTGTAATTTTAGGGCCTGCTTTTTGCAGACTGTGGCCAGAGTCCCCATTCAAATAAATGGAGCTGTGCCACTTTAGGGGAATTACAGTATGAAAGGTATGCAGGTAAATAAAGCATTACATGTCACTGTAGATCAGCTCTTTAAATATATGGGGTTCTTAAAGTGAACCTGAGGTGAAAATAAACTGATGAGATAAACAATTATATTTAACCTCCTACTCCTAAAAATGACTCTTTGTTAGATATTTAATGGTTTTATGTTATATTTAAACATTTACAAAGTAGATTGAATGTTTTGTTGTCTCTGCTTAGTGGCAGCCTATTACGTGTCCCTGGGTGAAAAGAGAAGAACTATTGACCTTTTCTATTTCCCTCTGCTCTCAGAAGTTGTATTCAGCCACGAAAACTTTTATGGCTTTAATTTGTTAATCAGTGATGTCTACTATATTGTCAAAAAGCTACCAACAAGACAGAAGCTGTCACTTCCATGTCTAAAAATTAACTCTTTCAGGCAGCAAAAAAAAAAAAAAGAGAGTAAAGCAACCTGGTTATTAATATGTTTTGCACTCTACATACACATTTATCTTATGTCACATGTCGACTCGGGTACACTTTAAAGGGGTGACCTGCAGTGGTATAGCTACAGTGCTATAATACCCCAGTGCAAATGTTACACTTATGTGGTCTTCCACCATGTCTTATCAGTGAGGGTCACACTGTAGTCACTTCCTGTCTGAGTCAGGACTGAGTCAGACACTTACATACCTGATATTTACCTCTTTCAGGCAGAGAAAGAAAAAAAGGAACACAGCATAGTTATTTGTGTGCTGGGGACTGTACATACCCATGTCTATCTCATCATGTCACACGTCACTTCAGGTATCCTTTAAGCAACACTGATAGACACAAGAGGTAATCAACTGAAACTTTCATGGATGATTGTTTTAGACAATGAAAGTCTTGATGCTTCTAGAACAGATTTTTGCTGTCATTTTCCATTTGAGGAAAGGATGAGAATAGATTCTAGTTTCTATTATCCTTTCACTTGAAGCCCAGAAATACAATTGCCTGTGGTCTTCTACAGAGGTCTACATGGCCTCTTGCTGATACCTCATATTGGACACATTGCAGTAGATAAGATAAATAGCTTGGCTCTTCCCACCAGCAGCAGAAAGATGCTATGTGATCTCCTAATTGCATTCCATTGTGTAGCCATAACCCTAGATCCCTTGTTTAACATGATTAATTAATAAGCATCATGCTAATTAACCCTTTCAGCATCCTCACTTAATGTAAATTAAACACCCTTCTCTGGAACAATGAGCTAATTGACCTTGATGAGATATACAAAGTGGTCTCTGAATACATTTGTGGAAGCAAGAGATTCTCCTTGTACCTGTTGGTGGCTCCACTACACATTGGAAGAACACCACAATCATAACTAATGAGTCCGACCATGGGAAAAGAGATTTCAGATATATGGGTCAGGAAGCTACCCATGCACAGCAGAGAGTAGTTGTATTTTTAGGTACAATTTGTTGTCAAAGTTCTTTCCATGCACTTGTGCTCTCAGACTGCCTTCATTTATGAGTTAATTATTATGGCGGAAGTAAGCGCATAGGCAGCCACCCTCATTCTTATCTCATTCTTTTCTTATATCAAGGCCAGTGATTGCATTTTCAGTGCAGATGCGTCAACCAAAAAATCTTGGGGACATTGGAAATTTCCTTATGGATGCAATCCTTTCCTTGTTTAACTAGCCAGATCAAACAAGTATCTAGAGTTGAGCCGAAATTTTCGTAATTTCGCATTACTATAATTACGCATGCGAAATTTGCGATTACGATGCGAAATTACAGTAGCGTAATTGCCATTAAAATCGTAATTGAAAATACCGTAAGCGTAATTTTCAACGCGTAATTTCGCGTTTCGTTCATGCCGTAATTTCGCATTAAACGCTACCGTAATTTCGCGTTAAACCGTAACGCTCCGTATGTTGTATAATGTAAAAAAGCCGCCGACTTTAAGGGTTAATAGCAAAGCCCCCTTAAATGCCAAGAGCCTCAAATTTGGAGAATATATTAAGGGGATCAGTGGGAATAAGAGGAAAATTTTTTTTTCAAAAAGACCTTATAGTTTTTGAGAAAATCGATTTTTAAGTTTCAACGGCGAAAATATCTTTTAAATGCGGAAAATGTCAGGTTTTTTTGCACAGGTAACAATAGTGTATTATTTTCATAGATTCCCCCAAGTGGGAAGAGTTTTACTTACTTCGTTCTGAGTGTGGGAAATATAAAAAAAAAACGACGTGGGGTCCCCCCTCCCAGACCTCTTTAACCCCTTGTCCTCCATGCAGGCTGGGATAGCCAGAATGCGGAGCACCGGCCGCGTGGGGCTCCGCACCCTGACTATACCAGCCCGCATGGTCCATGGATTGGGGGGTCTCGGAAGGGGAGGGGCAGCCAAGCTTTCCCCTCCCCCTCCGAGCCCTTGTCCAATCCAAGGACAAGGGGCTCTTCTCCACCTCCGATGGGCGGTGGAGGTGGAGGCCGCGATTTCCTGGGGGGGGGGGGGTTCATGGTGGAATCTGGGAGTCCCCTTTAAAAAGGGGTCCCCCAGATGCCCACCCCCCCTCCCAGGAGAAATGAGTATAGAGGTACTTGTACCCCTTACCCATTTCCTTTAAGAGTTAAAAGTAAATAAACACACAAACACTTAGAAAAAGTATTTTAATTGAACAAAAAACATAACCACGAAAAAAGTCCTTTAATATTCTTAATTAACCATTAATACTTACCTGTCCCTTTAAATAAATGATCCCTCGAAATAGCCTCGGAAATGTTCTATCAGTTACAATGTAACAAAGTTATTACAATGTAACAACTTTGTTACATTGTAACTACGCCGCACCCGACGTCACTCGCCGCTCAGCCGCCGCATACGTCTGCGCTGCACAGACCCGACAGAGCTCTGAGCTATATAGCTCAGAGCTCTCTAAGCATCTTTGAATTTGGGCTCCAAGGAGCCCCATTGATCCTTAGCAGACCAATGGGGTTCCTTCTGATTTGAAGGAACCCCATTGGTCTGCTAAGGACCTTACGCGAAATTTCGCGAAATCCTTCTTCATTACGATTATGTACTTACGGCCACAATCGTAATTACACTAATTACGCGAAATTTCGCGAAATCGTAATTACGTCATTTTGCTCATCTCTACAAGTATCATTCTAGAGATACAGTATTTCATATATACACGGGAAAGGGTGTTGCCCAAAATGATCTTTTTTGACAGCTTCAGTTGAAAGTTCACTCATTCTCAGCGTCCCCACTTTCTGCCGGGGTTTAGAGATAAATAGTAGATGTCTGGGTAAGCATCATACATTGAAATTATCCCCAGCTGATAACATGAAGAACAAAATGATTTATGAAGGTTTACCAAAAATACATATTTAATTCCCATTCCAAACACTCTTCATGGAATCTTTAAAGGACACCTGAACGGAGAAGGATATGGAGGCTAACATATTTATTTCCTTTTAACCCTCCTGGCGGTATATTAAAAACCGCCAGGGGGCAGCCTTAAAATCATGTAGCGAGCCTAGGGCTCGCTACATGATAGCCGCTCAGCGGCATCCCCCCATCCCCGCCGATCGCCTCCGGCGATAGGCGATCAGGAAATCCCGTTCAAAGAACGGGATTTCCTGGAGGGCTTCCCCCGTCGCCATGGCGACGGGGCGGGATGACGTCACCGACGTCATGGACGTCGTGACGTCTAAGGGAGTCCCGATCCACCCCTTGCCGCTGCCTGGCGCTGATAGGCCAGGCAGCGCAGGGGTCTAGGGGGGGCTGTGTTGCGACGCGGATAGCGGCGATCGAGCACGGGGCGGCGGCGATCGAAGTGCTGACGCAGCTAGCAAAGTGCTAGCTGCGTTCAGCAAAAAAAAATTACTCAAATCGGCCCAGCAGGGCCTGAGAAAACCTCCTGCGCGGCTTACCCCGAACTACGTTCGGGGTTACCGCCAGGAAGGTTAAATAATGCACATTTCTTGGCTGACCCTCTGATTCACTGCCTCTAATGCTTTTAGTCACATATCCTAAACAAGCATGCTGATCAGACGTTTCTGACAAAAATCTGCCAAGATAAGCCGCATGCTTTTGTCAGGTGTGTGATTCAGACACGACGGACCTGAGGATCAGCAGGACTGCCAGGCAACTGGTATTCTTTAAAAGGAAATAAATATGGCAGCCTTCATACATCTCTCACCTCGGGTTCCTTTTAAAGGGAACCTGAGGTGAGAATAATATAGATGCTGCTATATTTATTTCCTTTTAAACAATACCAGTGACCTGGCTGTCCTCCTGATCCTGTGTCTTTAATACTTAGACCCTGAACAAGCATATGTCGATCAGGTACTCTGACTCAGCTGATTCAAAATAGAGACTGTTCTAGTCCACGAGAAGGGTGATTGTCAGTAAGATTGCATAATCAAGCTGGAAACACTAGGGAGGAGGGCCCTGCCAGAGGCTAAAGGTCCGTACACACGCCGGACTGGAGGCAACGACGGGTCCGTCGTTGCCTCCCGCTGGGTGGGCATGCCAACGACAGTCCGGCGTGTGTACGCACTGTCGGCGGACTGATACGGCTGTTTCTGAGCAATCCGCCCGGCGGATCGCTCAGAAACAGCCATATCAGTCCGCCGACAGTGCGTACACACGCCGGACTGTCGTTGGCACGCCCACCCAGCGGGAGGCAACGACGGACCCGTCGTTGCCTCCAGTCCGGCGTGTGTACGGACCTTTACCCTTTAGATTGTAAGCCTCTGGCCGGGCTCTCCTCCCTAGTGTTTTCAGCTTGATTATGCAATCTTACTGTCAATCACCCCTCTTGTGGACTAGAACAGTCTCTATTTTGATCTATGACACTCTACTGTTATCAAATCATTTGCATGATCTTGTTTTGTTGTGAGTTTCCTCTATGTTCTACCTTGTATGTTAACCCATTTATCTATTGTGCGTAATATGTTGGCGCTTTATAAATACAATAAATTATAATAATAATAATTCAGGTTTTACTGGATTAGCCATAAGCTTGTTCCAGGGTTTTCACTCAGACACTACGTACGCCAGGAGATCAACAGGACTGGCAAACAACTGGCATTGTTTAAAAGGAAATAAATATGGCAGCCTCCATATCACTCTCATCTCGGGTTCCTTTTAACTAGGATGACCAATGCTCACAAGTTGCACGGTTCATCCCGGACGGGAGAAATACGGACAGTACACAACCAAACTGAAAACAGTTTTGCTGGAAACAACAAAACCAGCCAAACTTGCTAAATCCGCAGGCTGAGATGTTTATCTCTATGTATTTAGGCAAACCTTAGCTACTGCTTAACATATAACCTTTCACCGCCTATGTTTTTGTTGTTTTTTCCCCCACTATGAATTATTCAGTAAAATCAGAGGGCACATTACAGCAGACATATCTGCAACAATTTACAATATTTTGTTTTACAGTGTTTATTGGTTGAAATCATTTAAAATTCACTGTTATAACTGCCAAATCTGTAAACCACACATTACCTCAATTAGGATAGCAACAGATTGTCCCTTATTTTTTATGATAAAAAAGTAAAATGTAATTCTTCACAGTTTTGCATATTTATTCATCCAAACAAGCTACAAAATAATGTGGTGACATCTGTTGCGGTAATACAGACAAGCGCACGTTATGCCGCCTTTCTCCTTCAGTGCACGCAATCTTGGTCAACATATTATTAAAAAAGATCCGCTAAAAGCACATTCACTAAAACACACATTTTAATGTAAAATACCATATGGATATATTTCAAATCATGCAATTAAAATGATAAACTGTAAAGTCCACTAAAAAGCCAAGCAGAATCCTGGAATTCAACATATACACAGAGCCCCGCCCACCCAGGACTGCAGCTAAAAATGAGTTTGGAAAAATACCTTTTTAGAAACTTAAAGCACTTAAAACAGTTACTCCTTAAAGTGAACCTAAGCAGAGTAAAATTATTTAAATTAAACACATGATGAACAGGGAAATGAATATGACATACTTACCTCATCGTCCGTTCTACTCAGAAGCTCATCATTTTCTTCTAACAACAATTCATTCCAGTTCTGATTAGATGTAGTCAGACTTGTCTGTATGGAAGCTGAAATGTGGGCACTTTTACACTAAATCAGTTGCTGTCAATTATAACTGAAAGAACAATGGATGTGCAAGGTAATGTCTGTGTTTCCCTATGGCTCAAGTGATATTACTGGCTCAAGCAATGCCCCCCCCCCCCTCCTTTCACACAGTATAGCAGGCCCCTGCTGTGCTTCGGATCCACTCTAGTGTATAGCTGCCCCATATGAAAGATGTGTTGATCGGGGTCCTGACTGTGCACGTCTTCAATCCCGCTCCCATGGCTGGGGATGTTCTGCACAAAGACTTTAACTCCCAGCTACAAGAGCTCAGTCGAGAAGGAGTGCTGGCAGGACCACCCATGCACAGTCAGTGATCTTTTAGAAGGGGAAAGCAGGATACTGGAGGGTATTGGAAGCACAGTGAGGGACCCAATATCCTTCAGGGGCTGAAAGGGAAGTAAATCTCCAGATAGGTGCCACTCTGGTCTATCTGGATGCGTATACGCATCTAGTGTTTACTCGGCGGGTGTGCGTGCACCCGCCATTGATTACTGGCGGCTTTTACGCTGTGGCGATTGGGGATTAGGGATGTCGTCGAACGGTTCGGCAACCATTCACCGGCAAAACCCTCACCCTGTACTACTTCTGGGTCGCTATGACCCGTAGTAGTACGGCTGCACTGGGCCGGCGGTGCGTGTCCTTGATCACGCGCCTGTTGCCGGGCACTTTCTGCACATGTGCGTGATGTCATGCTCATGCGCAGAGAGTGCCCGGCAATGGGCGCGCGATCAAAGGCACGCATCGCCGGCCCAGCGCAGCTGTATTACTAGGGGTCATAGCGACCCAGAAGTAGTGCAGGCACATAGGGATTTGCTGGCGAACTGTTCGCTCGCATCTCTATTGGGGATATAGGACTCAAAGGGCTTAGGCTCTCTTAGAATAGTAAAGTGATGTCAGTGAAAAAAAAAGACGAACACTATCCTGTGATAGTGTTTTTAGCGCCATCTATTGGTGAAAAGTTAAAAATACACTCAGGCTACATATTAACTAAAAATGAATAAAGTTAATTTCTTTTATGCCCCCTCCCCCCAGTTACCAAAAAAGACAATAAAAAATACAGGTTTTTTTAAATAAATACATAATTAGTTGGCTTAGGGACTTAGCTTTTTTAATATGTACAGTGGTGTGAAAAACTATTTGCCCCCTTCCTGATTTCTTATTCTTTTGCATGTTTGTCACACTTAAATGTTTCTGCTCATCAAAAACCGTTAACTATTAGTCAAAGATAACATAATTGAACACAAAATGCAGTTTTAAATGATGTTTTTTTTATTATTTAGTGAGAAAAAAAACTCAAAACCTACATAGCCCTGTGTGAAAAAGAAATTGCCCCCTGAACCTAATAAATGGTTGGGCCACCCTTAGCAGCAATAACTGCAATCATGCATTTGCGATAACTTGCAACAAGTCTTTTACAGCGCTCTGGAGGAATTTTGGCCCACTCATCTTTGCAGAATTTTTGTAATTCAGCTTTATTTGAGGGTTTTCTAGCATGAACCGCCTTTTTAAGGTCATGCCACAACATCTCAATAGGATTCAGGTCAGGACTTTGACTAGGCCTCTCCAAAGTCTTCATTTTGTTTTTTCTTCAGCCATTCAGAGGTGAATTTGCTGGTGTGTTTTGGGTCATTGTCCTGCTTCAGCACCCAAGATCGCTTCAGCTTGAGTTAACGAACAGATGGCCGGACATTCTCCTTCAGGATTTTTTGGCAGACAGTAGAATTCATGGTTCCATCTATCACAGCATGCCTTCCAGGTCCTGAAGCAGCAAAACAACCCCAGACCATCACACTACCACCACCATATTTTACTGTTGGTATGATGTTCTTCTGCTGAAATGCTGTGTTACTTCTACGCCAGATGTAACGGGACACGCACCTTCCAAAAAGTTCAACTTTTGTCTCGTCGGTCCACAAGGTATTTTCCCAAAAGTCTTGGCAATCATTGAGATGTTTTTTAGCAAAATTGAGACGAGCCTTAATGTTCTTTTTGCTTAAAAGTGGTTTGCGCATCGGATATCTTCCATGCAGGCCGTTTTTGCCCAGTCTCTTTCTTATGGTGGAGTCGTGAACACTGACCTTAATTGAGGCAAGTGAGGCCTGCAGTTCTTTAAATGTTGTCCTGGGGTCTTTTGTGGCCTCTCGGATGAGTTTTCTCTGCGCTCTTGGGGTAATTTTGGTCGGCCGGCCACTCCTGGGAAGGTTCATCACTGTTCCATGTGTTTGCCATTTGTGGATAATGGCTCTCACTGTGGTTCGCTGGAGTCCCAAAGCTTTAGAAATGGCTTTATAACCTTTACCAGACTGATAGATTTCAATTACAGTACTTTTGTTCTTATTTGTTCCTGAATTTCTTTGGATCTTGGCATGATGTCTAGCTTTTGAGGTGCTTTTGGTCTACTTCTCTGTGTCAGATAGCTCCTATTTAAGTGATTTCTTGATTGAAACAGGTGTGGCAGTAATCAGGCCTGGGGGTGACTACAGAAATTGAACTCAGGTGTAATAAACCACCTTTAAGTTATTTTTTAACAAGGGGGGGCAATCACTTTTTCACACAGGGCCATGTAGATTTGGAGGTTTTTTTTTCTCACTAAATAATAAAAACCATCATTTAAAACTGCATTTTGTGTTCAATTAGGTTATCTTTGACTAATAGCTAACGGTTTTTGATGAGCAGAAACATTTAAGTGTGACAAACATGCAAAAGAATAAGAAATCAGGAAGGGGGCAAATAGTTTTTCACACCACTGTATGTCATGAAGGTATATTACTCTTATGATAGTAAATAAGGGCTTGTGATTATTGACCGGATTTAAAAAAACAAAAAAATACAAGACAGAAAAAAAGACATCTTTATTTCCAAATAATATATTGTCGCCACACATTGTACTTTGGACATTATTTAAATGTTGTGATAGCCGGGACTAACGAGCAAATGAAATGTGTGGGTTTTATTTATAGTAGCATTGCTTATTTTAAAACTATAGGGGATGGAATTGGAGAAATTGTGTATTTTGTTTAGTTTGTTTTCCTTATATTTCCCTATAAAATGCATAGAAAATAAAGTAATTGCTGAAAACAAGCATCACCTCCAAAAAGCCTATTTTTATCGCAAAAAAACTCCAAGATATAGATCATTTACGTATGATCAATAGTTATTAAGGTATTGGCGAATAATTGGGAGGAGTGCTGATGGGAAAATTGCCTCTGTCCTTGAGGTGAAAATGCCCGTAGGCAGAAGTGGTTCAGTTTGCTTTTGTTCCTTCCTTCCCACCTCTTTCCCTAAATCTACTTTTTTCTTTCATATTAAAGCTAATGGGAACCGAAATTTAAATAAAAAATTTAGATACTCACCTAAGGAGAGGGAGGCTCTGGGTCCCATAGAGCATTCCCTCTCCTTTCCCGGTCCCCGCTGTTGCGCTGGCTCCCCCGTAGCGGTATTCGACCGTTTCGGTCAAATACCGCTGTTTCCCCGGCGATGAGAGGCTTCGGAAATGCTTCGGGAGCCCGAGTTCTCCCGAAGAGGGGCCACTGCGCCTACACTGCGCACGCGCGAGTGCCCTCTATGGCGCACTCGCACATGTGCACTGTGGAGCCGCCTGTCTTCGGGAGGACTCGGCTCCCGAAGACTTCCGAAGTCCCCGTGGCGAGGGATTTGACCGGGGGAGCCAGTGCATCACGGAGGGCACCGGGAGAGGAGAGGGAAGGCTCATTAGGACCCGAGCCTTCCCTCTCCTTAGGTGAGTATCTGACTTTTTATTTAAATATGGATTCCCATTAGCTTTAAGGATTAAATAAGTGACATCAAAGGAAAGATGTAATGATCGCTGCTGCAGCAGCTATTACTGGAAGTAGTAGTGCTGCAGCTCAGGCAGTTCTGATCTATTTCCATGCAAGCTGCATAGATTTGTCTGTCTTTCCCTGCTGTCAGCTTGTGACTGATTATCATTCACCTGTGTGGGAATCTGCATGTCTGCTCCCATTGGATGACCTCAGTATAAAGATCTGCTTCCTGCAGGGTTTCCTTGGGTTTTCATAGCTTCAGCTTAAGCCTGTCTTGCTGTCGCTTTAGCCCCCGATCGTGTTTCTTGTTATAAAGATACTTTGCTGGTCTTTGCATCATATATTGGTTCATTGCCAATATATATGCATACCAGCACGTTTATTATTTTCCTTGTATTTGTGTTACGTGATACATCAGTGTCGCTGATGTATACGTACACGAACTGTTTATATCCTGTGTGCAGTTAGTCAGCTTTCCAGCACGTTTTGGTAGGTTGCGCGTACCGTGACCACCCGTGCTGAGGTAGTTACCCTGCTCCTGGTTCTGTTTGTGGATTGCGTTCATCTCTGCGAAGAGATAACGAATCCTTCTGAATCCTGTTCTGTTACTGTTTGTGGATTGCGTTCATCTCTGCGAAGAGATAACGAATCCTTCTGAATCCTGTTCTGTTACCGTTTGTGGATTGCGTTCATCTCTGCGAAGAGATAGCGAATCCTTCTGAGTCCTGTTCCCTGTGTTACTCCATTCCTAGTCAGCGTTCCTGCTTATGTCATATATCGGTTCATTGCCGATATATACATATGTTAGTCAGACCTTACAAATAGTTTCATTGATAGCTGTAATTGTAATACGCTAGGAAAACATACTTATTGTATATTTATCTGTGTTACGTTTATCTATCTTAATCCTGCTATTTTCTGACTGTCCTGTCCTGTCTTTGTGAGGCACGCCATCGCCGCAGCGCATTGGCTGCCTCATTCCAGTCTGTCTGGTTTTGGACGCTTGCTGTCGCTAAGTAGCCGCTAGCTAGCAAGCGTTCATTCTGTCTACCTGTCCTGATCTCCTCAGTTCTGGTTTGTGCGCTCAGCGCTACTTTGCGCTGAGACGTTATTACGAAAGCATTGTTTGTGGCTGTCAGATCTGCACCGGCTCTGTGCGCCACAATCTCCTATTGGAGTCAGTCCTCCCCTCCACTATACTAGGGATAGCCTGTTTCCTGGTGCTAGTGTGTGTACCTCCTCCACGCCAGCTCATGCGTTGCATGCTGACTGTGGAGAATACACCACCAAGCCTTACATTATGAAAACCCCATTACCAATCCCCATTGTGGGGGGGATTCCTAGAAAGTATGACACTGTTAATTATGGTTCCTGTTCCTTTAAGAAATTTGAAGAACTTAGCTCTGAAACAGAAAATAAATTTTTCTCTGAATGTGCCAGGTTCCTGACCAATCCTGATCTCCAAGCGACTCCTGTTTCAACCTGGGCACTCCAACTAAGTTATATTTTGTTTAAAGGGGAATTATTCCAGTGGGCATTTGATGTTCTCAATCATTCCGATTTGAAAGATAGACCGCTGGAATTTCTAGCGTTTGTGATCCATAACTGGTTGCGCATAGATCCATTGCCTTTTCCTCTTAATGAACTCCTGGCAGCAGGCCAATCAGCTGCTCCTTCAATTGCTTGCAAGAATGAGCAGCAAGCAGAAAGTGTTACTGATAATTTTCCTGCAGCTTTGAATAAATCACCAAAAACCGCAAGGTCAAAGGCAAAACGCAAACGTTCTAAGAAACGTGTCCAATCTGCAGAATCGTTATCCTTAGCGACTGAGACCTATAATGAGATTCTGCCATTAACAGATAATGAAATGCAATTGTCTTTCAGGGGAGTTAAATGGACTTATGAAACTACTAATGAACTTTCCTCCCTGGCTAGGGAAAATAAAGATTTTTGTTTAAAAGAATTATCTGAGTATGATTATGATGAGATATTACAGAGTATTGAACAAATCAACTTATTTGTGAACCAAGGGAAGTTTGCATACACTACAGTTCAACACTTGCTACAGGTATTGGAGATTCTTAAGAATAAGGAATCTGCCAATCACCTGCTAATTAACCCTATACATGTGCCTGCCACAATCATATCTGCAGACTGTGATCAGCCTAAATGTTTCGCTGTTAAGTATGCATGGGATCCTCCATTCGAGAGGGGAGAGATGGAAGCCCTGGTCTGTGAATGGAAGAATGATTCAAGTTCATTTTGTCAATTTTACAGTGCAAAAAGTGAAATGGTATTGAATGCATGCATTAAGTCAGCCTATAACCTAATAGAGGCTGGTGTGTGTAGGTATGACTGTGTGGCTCCCTTGATTGATGTGTGGGAACTGATTTTGGATGATTTTTATGTGACTCCGAATTCGCAAATTTGGCGTTCTGACCCGCCTGCTTCAGCACCTTTGGCTGATTCAGCAGGTGATTCGGAGCTCTTTTTGTGTGAAATTGAAGTTCCTGCAATTCCACCCTGTACCATGGATAACTCAGTGTTACTTCCCAGTAAAACAGAAGCCACTGATACATTCTTAAACTTGCCCTGCGCAAATTTCTCAGCAGAGAATCCAGAGGTCCTGCTGACTTCCGAGTCCAGCCTAGCCAGTACTCATGACTCTTTGTTTAGTGAAACAGACACCAGAAAAATCTTGCCTGTCTCTGCAAACACTTCTGCAGAAATTACCTGTGTTAATAAAGTTCAACTCCTGTCTGATCCAGCAGATGCCAATAGATGCACTACATCAGTTTCCGAGTCCCAGCAATCCTGTCTAGAAACATCAGAACCCCGGCATCTGAATTTTCCAATTTTACAAATGAATGGTGATTCAGATGCGCAAACATTGTGTCTTGATCTTCCTGTTTCTACACCTCGCTCTAGTTTCATGAATGGCTCAGAGCATCTGCTATGTGAACCTGAAATCGCAGAATTATTACCTTGTTCAGAAAATCTTCCAGTAAATTTGCCCTGTACCATGAATTGTGCAGTAGATCTCTCCAATGAAACTCAGGTCACAGAATCATTATGCTGTCCAGCAGGTGCTTCCATGGTTTTGCCCTGCAATATGGACTGTTCAGTGATCCTGTCCAGTGAAGCTGTGGTCGCAGAGTCTTATGCTTCACCCAGTACTTTGGATATTTCAAACCCTCTAGCAGAAGGGTCTGAGGCACTGCTTACCTCAGTTGGTGTTGCAGTAATATTCACTTGTCTAGCAGCTGTTTTGGAATTACAGTCTGCTCTAATAAAACTTGGTGAATTTCTGCCCAGCAAAGCAGAAGCCATTGAAATATTGTCCTCGTCAGCAATTGTGTTAGATACCTTGCCCTGTACACAGTCTGATTTAACCAATGTTGAGTCCCTCTCCAGTGTTGTAACAGCCGAGGAACTCCAGCCCTGTCCTCTGAATGTTTCAGAAGTCTTGCCCTGTAACATGGATAATTCTGATTCTCTGGTCAAAATAATAGAAATCTCAGAATTTCAGTCCGGTCTGATGAGTGTTCCGGAAACCCAGCCCTGTATCCTGAAAGATTCTGGTTCTCTGGCCGCTGTGGCAGAGGTTCCAGAGTCCCCTTCCTGTCCAGGGAATTCCTCAGTTTTGCCTAGTCCAGTGGGGGCTGCTGCAACACTGACTTGTTCTGCAGCGCCTCATGAGCTCCAATCCAGTGTATTAAATGAGTCTCTGCCCAGTCCAGAGGTAGTTGTGGACTCCCTATCTGGTTCAGTGCATACATCAGAAGATTTGTCCTGTCTTGTTAGTGCCCCTGAATCTGATTTGTTACTGACTTTGCTGCAATCAGCGACATCTAAGTCTGATCCAGCATTCTCGTGTAAAAGTCCAGTAGTTGCGAAGTTTAGTCATGATGATTTTTTTTTGGCCAGTCCTGGTTTTGGTCCTGTCTTGGCTGACCCTGAGGCTCACAGTTCCTTGACATGCCCAGAGGTTTCGGTGTGCCCAGATGTTCTTTGTGTGCCAGAATGCCCATGTGTGTAAGGTGTTAGCGTGCTCTGATGCTTCCTTAGTGGGAACACGTTCTGATGTTGCCAGTCTGCCTGCATGCCCAGAGATGGTTCTGGTCCCTGAAAGCCCTGATATTGATGTTTGTCCTTGTGGCCCTGACTTGGGAATTGCCCTAGGTTCCATAGGGGTTCTTGATAGTTCTCCATGTGAGCCTAAGGGGCATTCTGACCTATGGGGATCTCTTTGGAGCTTCAAGGTGTTCTGGGAGGTCTCTGAGAAAACTTGTCCTGGTGCCTTGGACTGGTTCAACAGTGGGTTTTGTGTTGGTAAAGACAGTACCGGTGGGCATTGCAAAGGCTTTGGCGTTTCTGAACGGTTCCTGGAAGGCGGTGGGTATCGCTCAGGGAATTTCGGAGGGCTTTCTTCTGGAAATCATGGTTCTGATGGGTGTCACATTGGGGCTTGTAGTACTGATGGGCATGGTTCTGTAGGTTCTGGTTCTGATGGGTCCAGTCTTGTGGGGACTGATTCTGGAATTCGGTCTTGCCGGGCTGTCCCGGTCATCATGAATTTTCAGTCGGACTGTTTTGTTGGGAATTTCGGTTTTGAAAAGCGTCTGGAATCCGCTTTTAAAGGCGGGGGTACTGTAATGATCGCTGCTGCAGCAGCTATTACTGGAAGTAGTAGTGCTGCAGCTCAGGCAGTTCTGATCTATTTCCATGCAAGCTGCATAGATTTGTCTGTCTTTCCCTGCTGTCAGCTTGTGACTGATTATCATTCACCTGTGTGGGAATCTGCATGTCTGCTCCCATTGGATGACCTCAGTATAAAGATCTGCTTCCTGCAGGGTTTCCTTGGGTTTTCATAGCTTCAGCTTAAGCCTGTCTTGCTGTCGCTTTAGCCCCCGATCGTGTTTCTTGTTATAAAGATACTTTGCTGGTCTTTGCATCATATATTGGTTCATTGCCAATATATATGCATACCAGCACGTTTATTATTTTCCTTGTATTTGTGTTACGTGATACATCAGTGTCGCTGATGTATACGTACACGAACTGTTTATATCCTGTGTGCAGTTAGTCAGCTTTCCAGCACGTTTTGGTAGGTTGCGCGTACCGTGACCACCCGTGCTGAGGTAGTTACCCTGCTCCTGGTTCTGTTTGTGGATTGCGTTCATCTCTGCGAAGAGATAACGAATCCTTCTGAATCCTGTTCTGTTACTGTTTGTGGATTGCGTTCATCTCTGCGAAGAGATAACGAATCCTTCTGAATCCTGTTCTGTTACCGTTTGTGGATTGCGTTCATCTCTGCGAAGAGATAGCGAATCCTTCTGAGTCCTGTTCCCTGTGTTACTCCATTCCTAGTCAGCGTTCCTGCTTATGTCATATATCGGTTCATTGCCGATATATACATATGTTAGTCAGACCTTACAAATAGTTTCATTGATAGCTGTAATTGTAATACGCTAGGAAAACATACTTATTGTATATTTATCTGTGTTACGTTTATCTATCTTAATCCTGCTATTTTCTGACTGTCCTGTCCTGTCTTTGTGAGGCACGCCATCGCCGCAGCGCATTGGCTGCCTCATTCCAGTCTGTCTGGTTTTGGACGCTTGCTGTCGCTAAGTAGCCGCTAGCTAGCAAGCGTTCATTCTGTCTACCTGTCCTGATCTCCTCAGTTCTGGTTTGTGCGCTCAGCGCTACTTTGCGCTGAGACGTTATTACGAAAGCATTGTTTGTGGCTGTCAGATCTGCACCGGCTCTGTGCGCCACAATCTCCTATTGGAGTCAGTCCTCCCCTCCACTATACTAGGGATAGCCTGTTTCCTGGTGCTAGTGTGTGTACCTCCTCCACGCCAGCTCATGCGTTGCATGCTGACTGTGGAGAATACACCACCAAGCCTTACAAAAGATACCAAAATAGTCTATGTGAGGTAGACTACATACCAACTATAATCAAAGAAGGTGTCACACCACAATATGGCCCAGTACTGAGATGTGCTTCTACTGGTCATTCTGAAGTGGTTAAGTGCATCCCAACAAGGAGTCAGATCTCTGGATCTCGAGAAATCAAATTGACCCTTGTAGCTCCTGCCAAAAAATTAAAGTCTACGGTGGATGCAGCATAAGGTGGTCAGAAAAAAAGGGGTCTGATTTTGGGCTAAACACTTGCCCCAGTCCTTTATGGGAGAGTTGATAAATGAATAAGCTAAAATCAAAAGCATTTTTTAGAATTTAATATCATTTGTGGATATACTGAATGTTGAGGACCTAGGTCTAGAGCAGGGATTTCAAACTCAAATACAAAGTGGGCCAAAATTGAGCTCTGGGATCAAGTCGCAGGCCAACCTCAACGTCCAGTGGCCACATCTGTCCCTTATAAAGTTCACTGGTGTCTATTAGCCCCCTCCTTCCCCTATACAGTTACCTGGTAACTAGTGGCCCTTCCTCCCTCATCTGTACAGTTCCCCGGTGTTCTTCCTCCCTCTCCTATACAATCTCCTAGTGGTTCCTACTCCCTCTCCTATACAATTCCCTAATGTTTATTGGTCCTCCCTCTCTCCCTGCCCTATACAGTTTCCAGGTTTCTAGTGCCCCCCCTCCTTCCCCTGTACAGTTCCCTGGTGTCTAGTGGCCCTCTCCCACTCCTGTACAGTTCCCTGGTATCTAGTGCTTTCCCCCTCTCCATATGGCTTCCCTAGTAATCTAGGCCTTACCCTATATACCCTATAGCTTCTCTGGTGGTCTAGAGAGGGTCAAACATAATGCAAAGTGGAGAAACCACCTGAGGGCCAAATCTGATGGCTCTGAGGGCCGGATTTGGCCCACGAGCCGGAGTTTGACATGTATGGATTCCTGGATGGAATGGGTTGTCCACTGTATTGCTCTTCTGGAGGAGAAGGCTGCACATAGCTATCTCAAGACAAAAAGCTTCATCTAGATAGAGAAACATGTGTATCGATGGGACTGTACAGCCCCAGGCACTAATAAAATGCTACTTAGAGACAACCAAATTCTGTAGGTGGGGGAGCAACCATACAGTAACCGTGGTTGGGGCCATGTAAGAACCTTGTCTTAGGATAAGGGAGTGAAAGTGTTGCTGAGGCCTCAGAAGTCAACAAAAAAGTAATCTTGTGACTTACAGATGTTCCAGTCATGAGTAGTCTTATGTTAC
The DNA here is from genome assembly GCF_040937935.1 of Hyperolius riggenbachi. NCBI lineage: Eukaryota > Metazoa > Chordata > Amphibia > Anura > Hyperoliidae > Hyperolius > Hyperolius riggenbachi. Next base: position 380,208,488 of record NC_090650.1, read on the forward strand.
TCCTTGTTTGCTGAAGAAAATACAGAGGAAACTGAGCAGATCATGTGAGGTTACTAAGAAAAATGCCAGAAATAGAGATGAGATGTTTCCTGAAAGTAGATGAAAAGAAAGTCAAGTTCAATAACCTATGCGTATATCCATGGTTCATCTTTTGACATCTCATTCACAAGGGCAGCAGCAGGCGGAGCATCCATCACCGGTCAGTTGCTTGCAAGTGCTTTACTCAGGCAGTGGGGGGTCGACCCATGGTTGTACTTCTGAGCTCAGCAGAAAGCCACACTGAGTTGTGACATGTGGCTTTCTTTTATGCTGTGTTGCTGCACCACATGTCCAGTACTCAAATGCTGCCATTCAGGTGCATTCAACTGCATTTGGAAGGCACTCACTGGCCATCACACTGAGACTAATCTGAGTGTCAAGCATTGTTAAGCTGTCCATGTGTCTTAGATGTCTACAAGAGTGTTGAAACCATGTTTTTGTAAAAAAAAAAAAATAAACAACAAGGTATAATTGTGCATATTCTGTGACTCTTGCAGCCTGGAATTCATCGCCATTTGAGCTATAGTACAATTGTATTAATAAAAATAATTAGCCATTCATCCATGTCACTCAAGTTATTACAATGAATGTTTTCAATGTCTTTGTTTTCTTGCTTGCTGCCTGCTTTAATGGAAAACTATTAAAAAGCCTGTTCAAGTCTTGCAGTGGTTTTGTATTATTCCATAAGATCGAATAGACTTGGAACACTATTGGCTGTCAATCAAACAGCTGAATGCATCAGTGAATTTTCTGCAGGGCTAGTCAGAGATCTGACTAAGCAGAAAACTAACATTCTATAGGTCATAACTTTTCAAGGACAAATACATTTTTTTAAAAAGTGTGAATTACAAATGTAACTCAAGGCTCAAACCATTGAAATGTTACAGAGTTAATATTTAATCTTTAATCTTGCGCCATAGTGGAATGTAGCCAGAGAATGCAATCAACTATGGCTACATGTAGCTTTCACCAGGGGAAGCACATTGCTCATCACTTAGCGATTATCAGAGGGTCTTCCGCAAGTCATTTATTACAGCATGACTGGCCATTTAGAGATCACCCATGTAGGCCGAGCGTTAATCTTAAGACTTACGTTTGACTTCCTTGGCCTTTCTTCCTGATTTTACTGTTAACAGTGTTTTTTTCTTTTTCATCCCTGTTGCCAACAGTTCCTCGTCAGACTCCAAATCCATTATACTCCACTCTAAGTAGCTCTGATCTCATAATTTCCACATTGCAGTAAAGTGCATTATAATTATCGCCTCAATCAAAAGAACATATTTAGCAAGTAAATTTAGGCTCAAGTAGCTTTTCCTATTTTTATACACACACTGTAGATGGCTTACTCCAGCCATCTTCTGTGTGCCAAGGAATAATTTGTCATTGCTAAAAGTTCCACCTGAACACAAGAAATGTTTTTAATCGAACCTTCGTCCATCTAGTGTGCTGAAAAACAAGGTTGTGAAGCCTAAAGAAAATTGTTTCATCGCTAAGCTTTAAAAAACAAGAAGTGGAACAAGAATCTCTCTCTGCTTTGCAGTTGCCAAATTTAATGATGAAGCCGGCAGCTTCTTTTAGGGCAGATGATTATTTTATTCAGTCTTGCAGTTATAAATAAATGTGCTTTAGCAAAAAAAGAAAAAAAAAGAAAAAAAAACGAACCATTACACAATCTGACTTATTTAAATGATTAATGTGCAATGTGCCACAACCTGCTGCGACCAATCAGCAAACACCATTCAGAGTCCTGCCAGTTTGAAAAAGAATCTATAACTTTTATTAATTGAATAATGGTATTTATTATTGAAAATAGATTTACAAAATTATTTTTAAAGAACTTCTGTATAAAAAGAAAAACAAAGGTTTGCTTTCTTAAAACAGAAAGAATTTGCGATAATTCAGGTTGGAATGAGCTTGAGATGTCTCCCAGTGCATCACTGCTGAATATATGCAAATTAACCATTGTACCCTTAGAAGCTAAACACACCTCCAGAACCGCTGGAATGCAATGATGTGTCAACTTGTTAATTTGTACAGAGCCATAATAATCCAACATGCATACAGACTGTTTCGGATTGTTTGATCCTCATCAGTGCATGGCATGGATTAATTTGGCTCTATGCAGTAGGGCTTGTAACACCGAGAGGGACAGACTAACCAGCAAGCTCATGGTGACCCAGAACTCATTGGAGTGTGTAAGGGACTACAATGGTCCTAAAAGCCCCCTTACTAAGATGTTAAGAAAAACAAAAGTTTGCTTTCTTAAAACAGAAAGAATTTGCGATAATTCAGGTTGGAGTGACAGTGACACACACACACACACACACACACACACACACACACACACGCACGCACGCACGCACGCACGCACGCACGCACACACACACACCTTTTCTTAAAGGATACCCAAAGTGACATGTGACATGATGAGCTAGACATGTGTATGTACAATGCCTAGCACACAAATAACTATGCTGTGTTCCTTTTTTTCTTTCTCTTCCTGAAAAAGTTAAATATCAGGTATGTAAGTGGCTGACTCAGTCCTGACAGGAAGTGACTACAGTGTGACACTCACTAATAAGAAATTCCCCTTTTTATCTCTTTCTTGCTCTCAGAAGCCATTTTCTGCTAGGATAGTGTTTTATACTTGGAATTTCTTATCAGTGAGGGTCAAAATGTAGTCACTTCCTGTCTGAGTTGGGACTGAGTCAGCCACTTACATACCTGATATTTAACTTTTTCAGGCAGAGAAAAAAAAAAAAGGAACACAGCATAGTTATTTGTGTGCTAGGCACTGTACATACACATGTCTATCTCATCATGTCACATGTCACATGTCACCTCGGGTATCTTTTAACGTACACCCGAACTCTTGCACTGCATTCAATGAAAAGTCGTTATACCACTTATAATTGCTGAAGAAATTCACTTCTTTCTGCTCTATATTTGTTTAGACAAATACACCTGTCTAATTAGTGCTTATCAGCAACTGTGAATAGACTGCAAGAGAGCTCTGCAGAGGCAGATCTCCATTATAGTAAACACTGAGGCTTAACCCTTTTAGTGCCTTCTGCAAAAGTGAAACCAAGTTAGCTAAAGTTTGGGTGCCACCATAAGCATTCATAGAATTAAAGGCAATGGGGAGAAATGTGGGCGCTTGTGCCCGCTATATTGTAGCTGTATTTTGCATTGCAGTTGGCCCCTTCTTCCCGATATTTGAGGGCACCCAAATTTCTCTCTCATCCCCATCCCCCCCCCCTACCCGTGCCATTATTTCTATGAGTGCATTTTTTTCAGTGGATTGGCGGAAGTGAAATGGTTAAGGTTAGTCATGAAATGGGTGGTTAAGGTTAGCCATGGGGGAGAGGTCGGTTAACTATTTCTGCCGCCCGGACGTGAAGCTCACGTCCGGGCGGCTGCTCTGCTGTGGTGCCGCGCTTCACCACGCTCACACGTGCGATCGCGGACGCACCCCCGTGCCGTCCCCCGGTAGACATGGGATCAGTGAATGGGAACATGGTTCCCAATCACCGATCCGTCTCCCCAGCAGAGAAACCGAAGCGCTCTTACAAGAGCCTTCAGTCTTTCTGTCCGTAAAAATTTCCGCATCCCCTTGTGCTTCCGCTTAGCGAGAAGCACAAGGAGAGAAAAAAAAATTCAAGGTGGCCATCTTGTGGCCAAATAGTAAAACTACATCTACATATTTTTTACATTACAATTTACACATACAATAACATTAAAAATAAACTGTTTATTTCCCTACACCAAAATATTACCCATATATAATTTTTAATGGAAAAAAAATTACAAAAAAAAAAAATTGTTACCTAAGGGTCTGAACTTTTTAAATATGCATTTGAAGGGGGTATGCTACGAACATTTTTAAAATTATAAGCTTGTAAATAGTGATGGACACAAAACGGAGAAAATGCACCTTTCCAAATAAAATATTGGCGCCATACATTGTGATAGGGACAAAATTTAAATGGTGTCATAACCGAGACAAACGGGCAAATAAAATACATGGGTTTTAATTATGGTAGCGTGGATTATTTTAAAGCTATAATGGCCGAAAACTGAGAAATCATGAATTTTTTTCCATTTTTTTCTTATTAATCATGTTAAAATGCATTTATAAAAAAAAATAATTCTTATCAAAATGTACCACCCAAAGAAAGCCTAATTAGTGGCGGAAAAAACAAGATATAGATCAATAACTTGTGATAAGTAGTGATAAAGTTATTAGCGAATGAATGGGAGATGAAAATTGCTCTGATGCAGAAGGTGAAAAATCCCCGCGGGCTGAAATGGTTAACCACTTTGTCCTCCTTGACGTATAAAAACGTTAAGGAGGACAGGCGCGCTCCCGCGGCCGATCGCGTGCGTGCACGCGCACTCCCGGCCGCGGAGTCGGTAGCCACGGAATCAATGTATCGGGCTATGGAGCCCGATCATTGATTCCTCTCCCCCGCTGAAAAAGCGACAGCTTCTCTCGGAAGCTTCGCTCTTTCTGAAGCTATGTCCCTCTAAGCGTACGAGTGACGTCATGTAAAAAAAATCGAGATTGCCATCTTGTGGCCAAAAAGTAAAACTACAAGTAAATGCCCAAAAACATTACAATACACCAATATTTCCCCAAATAAAACACTATCTATATCCCACCCTCCCAAAAATGCCCACATAAAATGTTTAATAAAAAAAAAACAAAAAAAACATTACTATAAAAAAAAAAACAAACACATAAATATTTACCTAAGGGTCTAAACTTTTTAAATATCTATGTAAAGATGAAATATTTCTCTCTATTTTTTTTTTTATAAGCTTGTAAATAGTGATGTATGCAAAACGGAAAAAATGCTTTTTTATTTCCAAATAAAATATTGTCGCGATACATTGTGATAGGGACATAATTTAAATGGTGAAATAACCGTGACAAATGGGCAATAACAATACGTGGGTTTTAATTATGGAGGCATGTATTATTTTAAAACTATAATGGCCGAAAACTGACAAATAATACATTTTTTCATCTTTTTTCTTATTCTTCCTGTTAAAATGCATTTACAGTAAAGTGGCTCTTAGCAAAATGTACCCCCCAAAGAAAGCCTAATTGGTGGCGGAAAAAACAAGATATAGATCAGTTCATTGTGATAAGTAGTGATAAACTTATAGGCTAATGAATGGGAGGTGAACATTGCTCGGATGCATAAGCTGAAAACGACTGAGATGTTAAGTGGTTAAAGGATACCCGAAGTGACATGTGACATGATGAGATAGACATGTGTAGGTGCAGGGCCTAGCACACAAATAACTATGCTGTGTTACTTTTTTTCTTTCTCTGCCTGAAAGAGTTAAATATCAGGTATAAAAGTGGCTGACTCAGTCAGGAAGTGACTACAGTGTGATCCTCACTGATAAGAAATTCCCCTTTTTATCTCTTTCTTGCTCTCAGAAGCCATTTTTCTGCTAGAAAATCATGGAGATAGTTGGAATTTCTTATCATTGAGGGTCACACTGTAGTCACTTCCTGTCTGGACTGCAGCCACTGGGACGCGCTCTATAGGCAGTAGCAGTGTTAGGGAGTCTTGTCCAAGGTCTCCTACTGAATAGGTGCTGGCTTACTGAACAGGCAGAGCCGAGATTCGAACCCTGGTCCCCTGTGTCCTTAACCCTTAACCATTACACTATCCAGCCACCAATAAATAAAGGGGGGACCCCCCCCCCCCCAAAAAAAAAAAAAAAATTGTGAGGTTCTCCATTACTATTTTCATGTGAGGTTCTCCATGAGAACAGGCATGCAGCATGGGAGACACATTCATCAGCTACATACAGCACCCATTTGTAAATCATGTTTATTGGCTACATCCGGCTTTCTTTTATAAGTGAGATCACATTTACCAGCTACATCATATACTAAAGAATAGGAATAAAAAAGTTCAGTGCAAAAGAGGCAATAAGAAGTGTTTCTACTGCAGGCAGTTTTAACCACCATGGCATTCAATTAATTGCGGCCGTGGGTGGCTTTTTTTTTTTAAAAATGCCTTTAGGTTGGTGTAGCTAGCACTAAGCTGGCTACACTTTCCCCCCCAAGTCCCTTGAGACTGTTCCCCCCTCCGATCGCCGCCGCCGATATTTACCTGGCCGTGTTCCCGCGATGGCTGAGACTTCCACCATAGCTTCAGGCGTTGCTATGGCAGCGATCGGCCATGACGTCATCTACGTCATGCGCAGTTCCGATCGCCGCCATAGCGACCCCTGGAGGCTATGAAGAGGCTGCACCGGCGCGGGCTCCAGGGGAGGGGGTAAGCAAAAAACAGCGGCGATCGGGGGGACCAGAGCAGGCCGGCGGCGATTAGTGGGGTGATGTAGCTAGCCAAGTACTAGCTACACCCCCTCCGAAAATTTAGTGAAAAAAGACCCTCCAGGGTCTGAGCAATCCACCGCGGCGTTGCTGGACGAGCTGAACTCGTTATTACCGCCAAGGTGGTTAAGAGTCAAGCCTCTAGGTCAGCCTTTCTCAATCTTTTAACCCTGGAGGAACCCTGCAAATCACTTTTGGATCTCAAGGAACCCCTGCATTTATTTTGCAGGAGGCATGGTCTTTAAAGGTAGGTGAGGCTGTTTATTTTACTACCTCCTATTACACTGCCACTCATTAATACTGGCTCCTTATTGTAGTGCTTTTTATTAATGTGCTCATTATTATTCCGATTCCCAAATTAGTGCCTCTTTATACAGTATGCTCTATTATAATGTACTCTATTATACTTCCCCCCACGATGAGGGAAAATGCCCAGGAACCCCAGCAGAGTACTCGAGAAACCTTGGTTGAGAAAGGCTGCTCCAGGTAATAAGTTACGGCTGAGTTTTGTTGATCCCCAAATTTTTTTTATGAATTGAGAGTATCATAATTATTGAATAATATTAACTTTTGGAAATGTTTTAACACTTTTTAATTCTACCATAAAGCTTTGTAATTCAAGCTGCATGGCTACACTCTGTACAGCATATTAGATTGTAAACAAAAGTTTTAGCACTAATAATAATAATTATAGAATAATATAAATGATCACTTTGTACATTTAACACTTTTTTATTGTGCCATAAAGCTTTAAAATTCAAGCTACGCTCTGTACAGTACATCCAATTGTAAATCCAAGTTTTAACACAGAAAATTATAGAATAAAGAAACCAATCACTTTGTAAATGTTTAAATATGTTTAAAACTTTTGTTAAAATCATGTAACAAATACAGTAAAATTGACTCACAAGTGATTTTGTCATTAACAGTGGTATAAAACCTCATTTCTTATTTGTTCTTAAAGGGAACCTGAAGCAAGTAAAATTATTTAAAATAAACACGACGTAGCTGCCAATGAATATTACATATTAACATCACCGTCAGTTCCTGTCAGAAGCTCACCATTTTCTTCTTAAAGTGATCCCTTCCAGTTCTGACAAGATTTTGAAACATGACAGGTGCTCAGAAAAGTCAGAGATACTTCAAAGTGGGGAAATTCACTTTTTGCACCATAGTTTGTAAACGCTATAACTTTTACCGAAACTGAAAAAAAATCCAATAAGTGTCTATTTATTGATCAAAGACATGTAGCACAATACATTTAGACAAAAATGTATATAGAAATTTTACTTGATTTGAAAAATGTCAGCACAGAAAGTTAAAAAAAAATCATTTTTGGGACAAAATTCATGCCTTTTTTAATGAATATAATAAAAACTAAAAATCACAGCAGCAATCAAATAGCACCAAAAGAAAGCTGTATTAGTGATAAAAAAAGGAGGTAAAATTAATTTAGATAGTAGGTTGTATGACCAAGTAATAAACCATTAAAGCTGCAGTGGTCTTAATGGAAAGACAGTGTCTGGTCCTTAAAGGGGCACTTAAGTCTGTGGAAAAAAAATGAATTTTAGTCACCTGGGGCTTCCAGCAGCTCCCTGCAGCTGTATTGTGCCCACGGCGACTCCATCAGATGCTCCTGTCCCCGCTGGCAGCCACTTCCGCTTTCGGCAACAGGAGCCGACAGGCCGGGAACGCGAGTGACAATCGCTGCACACTATGTCACAGCATGCCACAGACTGAGAGGAACATAACGGAACTATAAACCTAAAAAATGCCCACAGACTGCTTAGCCATTGTCCCCATACCCCACCCCCTCCCATGTCCCCCCTTTTTCCCCTTGCTTTGGCAATACCTGTAATTAATCTTGGTCATGCCAATAAAGCTATCTTTGATTTGACTTTGATTTGATTTATAGCAGCATAGAGGGCACTATTGTGGCCGGGGAATGCGAAGAATCACTCGCGTTCCTAGCCTGTCGGCTCCTGTCGCCGAAACTGGAAGTGGCTAGCGGCGGGGCCAGGAGCATCTGATGGAGTCGGCGAGGGCACAATACAGCTGCAGGAGGCTGCTGGATGCCCCAGGTGAGTAAAACTCATTTTTTTCCACAGACTTAAGTGCCCCTTTAAGGGGTTTTAAGACTGCAGTCCTTAAGTGGTTAAACCCGCTTTGTCAATGTCTGTAAAAAGTACCTTTCCCGTCTAGTCTGCAGCCAGCTATGATTTTTTTCTAGATATGCCAAATTAATCAAATTATGTGTTCCTAAAATCACAGTCCACAGTCTGGGGGCTGGCACACCACCAAATTCTCTTTTCTTAGTGTGACTTGCTCAGGAATCAGGATAGTATCGGCTGCCAAAATCCTTAGGTTCTCTGCAGTGTTTCCACCCTTCCTCCACCTGTATCCTATGTTCTGTGGAACGCCTGTTCTGCGTTCAACGTTCATTTAGGCTCATGGTGCTCAATGAAATATGGGTTATATCAGCACTCACCAAACTGTCGCCAATTGTAGGTGCCCGTCTATAAGACATGAGTGGAAAGTCCTGAAACTCCTTAAAGGGGAACTGAAGTAAGAGGTATACGGAGGCTTCCATATTTATTTCCTTTTAATTAATACCAGTTGCCTGGCCGCCCTGCTGGTCTATTTCTCTGCAGTAGTTTCTGAATAACACCAGAAACAAGCATGCAGCTAGTCTTGTCAGATCTGACTTTAAAGTCTGAAACACCTGATCTGCTGCATGCTTGTTCAGGGGCTAGGGCTAATAGTATTAGAGGCAGAGGATCAGCAGGGCTGCCAGGCAACTGGTATTGCTTAAAAGGAAATAAACATGGCAGCCTCCATATACCTCTCTCTTCAGTTGTCCTTTAATATGAGGAAATCCTTGTTTCAACAAGGGCAAATGTTTGTTAACAATTATCTCAATTTGTTTAGAGTACAATAAGTGGTGACCAGAGGGATCCGATTGGCCTGTCTCGAACATGATCTGTTAGGGTGACCAGGAGGAGGAGAAGGGATACACAAATCCAAAGGGTAGTTTCTATGTACAAATCTACAGGCCATTTCTTTAAAGCGGGATTGTCGCCATAAAAATCAAATTTCAACAGCAACTGGTCTGAGTGTATTAACCCTCCTGGCGGTATATTAAAAACCGCCAGGGGGCAGCGCAGCCGTTTTTTTTTTTTTTTTTATATCATGTGGCGAGCCGAGGGCTCGCTACATGATAGCCGCTGCTCAGCGGCATCCCCCCAGCCCCGCCGATCGCCTCTGGCGATCAGGAAATCCCGTTCAAAGAATGGGATTTCCTGGAGGGCTTCCCTCATTGCCATGGCGACGGGGCGGGATGACGTCACCGACGTCATGGACGTCGTGACGCCTAAGGGAGTCCCGATCCACCCCTTGCTGCTGCCTGGCGCTGATAGGCCAGGCAGCGCAGGGGTCTAGGGGGGGGGGCTGTCTTGCGACGCGGATAGCGGCGATCGAGCGCGGGGCGGCGGCGATCGAAGTGCTGACGTAGCTAGCAAAGTGCTAGCTGCGTTCAGCAAAAAAAAAATGATTCAAATCGGCCCAGCAGGGCCTGAGAAAACCTCCTGCGCGGCTTACCCCGAACTACGTTCGTGGTTACCGCCAGGAAGGTTAAGTGATAAAGATGCTAATCCTGCATTGAAAACTTTCAAAACTTTTTTTGCTGTTATGGTTTGGAGTTATCACATACCTTAGGAGCACTGGCCCTTTAATAGCCATTGCCGAACATTTGGATGCTGGGGGTTCTTTTTATCTATAATATATTCCTTCTCTTCCCTTTATTTACCTGCCTAGCTGAAACATGATCCTCTGCTCACTTGTGTTTACAAGCAAGGCTGAGGTGACTCAGTGATTGGAGAAAAGAAAAAAAAAGTTAAGGGAAGAAATGACATCAGTATTTAGCCTCAAACTGTGGGCAAAAAGACATAGTTCCCACCAGGAAGAGAATTCTCTTCATTTACTATATAAAATTCACTGAAATCAAAATGTGGACAGTACAATACATGTTATGTAAGTAGCTCAAGTATTTATCTACTTTTTTTTCCCTGGCATAGTATGGATAATCATACTGTTTTAAAGCAAACCGCCAGTCAGCGACACTTTGTATTTTTGTTTTTTTTTTACATCTTCCACTTGCTTTTTCATTAGGTAAGAGGTAATAGCCCATTTTTCTAGTATCAGGTTGTATTTTGGCTTTTTTTTTTTTGCCTACCGGATTGGTTGTTAATTGATACGTCTACAGGGAGTGCAAAACTATTAGGCAAATGAGTATTTTGACCACATCATCCTCTTTATGCATGTTGTCTTACTCCAAGCTGTATAGGCTCGAAAGCCTACTACCAATTAAGCATATTAGGTGCTGTGCATCTCTGTAATGAGAAGGGGTGTGGTCTGACAACACCCTATATCAGGTGTGCATAATTATTAGGCAACTTCCTTTCCTTTGGCAAAATGGGTCAAAAGAAGGACTTGACAGGCTCAGAAAAGTCAAAAATAGTGAGATATCTTGCAGAGGGATGCAGCGCTCTTAAAATTGCAAAGCTTCTGAAGCGTGATCATCAAACAATCAAGCGTTTCATTCAAAATAGTCAACAGGGTCGCAAGAAGCGTGTGGAAAAACCAAGGCGCAAAATAACTGCCCATGAACTGAGAAAAGTCAAGCGTGCAGCTGCCAAGATGCCACTTGCCACCAGTTTGGCCATATTTCAGAGCTGCAACATCACTGGAGTGCCCAAAAGCACAAGGTGTGCAATACTCAGAGACATGGCCAAGGTAAGAAAGGCTTAAAGACGACCACCACTGAACAAGACACACAAGCTGAAACGTCAAGACTGGGCCAAGAAATATCTCAAGACTGATTTTTCTAAGGTTTTATGGACTGATGAAATGAGAGTGAGTCTTGATGGGCCAGATGGATGGGCCCGTGGCTGGATTGGTAAAGAGCAGAGAGCTCCAGTCCGACTCAGACGCCAGCAAGGTGGAGGTGGAGTACTGGTTTGGGCTGGTATCAAAGATGAGCTTGTGGGGCCTTTTCGGGTTAAGGATGGAATCAAGCTCAACTCCCAGTCCTACTGCCAGTTTCTGGAAGACACCTTCTTCAAGCAGTGGTACAGGAAGAAGTCTGCATCCTTCAAGAAAAACATGATTTTCATGCAGGACAATGCTCCATCACACGCGTCTAAGTACTCCACAGCGTGGCTGGCAAGAAAGGGTATAAAAGAAGAAAAACTAATGACATGGCCTCCTTGTTCACCTGATCTGAACCCCATTGAGAACCTGTGGTCCATAATAAAATGTGAGATTTACAAGGAGGGAAAACAGTACACCTCTCTGAACAGTGTCTGGGAGGCTGTGGTTGCTGCTGCACGCAATGTTGATGGTGAACAGATTAAAACACTGACAGAATCCATGGATGGCAGGCTTTTGAGTGTCCTTGCAAAGAAAGGTGGCTATATTGGTCACTGATTTGTTTTTGTTTTGTTTTTGAATGTCAGAAATGTATATTTGTGAATGTTGAGATGTTATATTGGTTTCACTGGTAAAAATAAATAATTGAAATGGGTATATATTTGTTTTTTAAGTTGCCTAATAATTATGCACAGCAATAGTCACCTGCACACACAGATATCCCCCTAAAATAGCTAAAACTTTTTTTTTTTTTTGGGGGGGGGGTTCATTAAGAACATGGTTGTTCAATAATAAAATTATTCCTCAAAAATACCACTTGCCTAATAATTCTGCACTCCCTGTATGTATATGATTGACGCTTTCAGGTATATACGCGTACATTTTTACACATATACATTGATTGACGCATTCATATTTTCTACGTATACTTCATGCGTCTGACCTTTTTGACTGCGGGCTGTTCCTTTTTGACCATTGGTCGGCATTTTCAGGTTTACTTGATGGGGATTGGTGCTCCTGTGTAGAACCAGTTCCCCATCAGGTCCTCTTGCAAGTGTGAGTGTTTTTGGAGGTAGACTCATGGGATTGGTTGGCAATTGGTTGGTCTTGGTCATTTTGATTGGCTCGCTAGTGGAGCAACCACTATGTAAGGCTGCTGTGAGTGTTCATATTCAGAGGGCATGTGGACTTGATAGAAAGATAAACGTCGTCGTTGCCTTTCCTAATTGCTGTATCCTGCTTTATGCCTTAAATAAAAGCGCTTAATACAAACTTGAAGACAGTGCTGGGTCCCTTCTCTTTGCATTCCAAAAGACTTTCATTGCATTTACTGCCTCTTGAGGTAAAAAAAAAAGGGTAATGCAATGCAGGTTTAACCTGCAGGTGTAAAACGGGCCTGAAGTTTAGTGTTGGGTGATTTTAAAGTGTCCAGGGTGGTGAACCTGGTACTAGACTACCATAGGTAGAGCAAATAAGTAACTGCTTTAGATCACATACAGAGAAACGTGCAGGAGATAAAGAAATGGTTAAACCACTTGTTTCAAAGAAGAGAGCTCTGCAGGGCAGTATTTTGGCAAGCAAGTAAATAATGGAAACATATTACAAATGCAGCCTTTGGAATACTGATGATTTTATTGATTGCAATGCTTCCTCCCTAACCTTTTCACCGCTTTCAGTGCCTTAATGCATGTTCTTGGTGTCTGCTTATTGAGATATAATTATTATTGATTGTGACAGTAGTGGACTATAAGTCTGAGGGAAAAGAATTAAAAAGTAACTTCTTTTAAGTGTGTACTGCATGTTTTCTATGGTGGACTACAAGCACCTACCATTGTTCTGTCTTCAGTGCTAACCAATCACCACACCTGTTTTGGCTATCTTATCTGTCATGTGCGGACTGAACAACACAGATCAGGTTGGTTTGGAACAGAGCAGGTCAGTATGGCTATGTACCCACTAGTTGACCATAGGGCTGGTATTGAACAGTGTATCTGAGCTTTCAACATGTGTTTCCTTACATCTCACTTAAAAAGGCCACATTGGCAGAAATAAACTATTCTCAAAAACTTTTTTGCAATCGACAAACTGCTGGTCACATGGTCTCCAAGCCCCCTTTCACTGGGAATGTACTAGAATACCTCCCTCACAGCCCTGTAAGCTGGTCTTGTGCTCAGCCTGGGCACCTGCTGCAATGTTAATTTGGATGCTGGGTGCATGCTCCAAACACAATAAGAGGTGGGGGTGCAAGGGCTCAGCTATTACGTTATTATACTAGCTGAAGGCCCAGTGTTGCTCAGGTGCGTATTTGGTTGTTGTGTTGGGTCTGGCCACTTTTTCTAACTTTGACACACATTGGGCTTGATTCAATACGACAAATAGCATGCCTTATCAAAGTTAACACGCCTTATCAGAGTAGCATAGCAAGTGCTAGAAACCCGCAGGGGCTCAGGGCAGGAACGAGTGAAGCTCTGGTCATTGCCAATTAGCAGGCATACGTTTGCTATGCTGTTTGATAAGGCGTGTTAACTTTGATAAGGCGTGCTATTTGTCTTAATAAGTCAAGCCCATCATGACCAAGTAGTGAGCTTTAGGGTCATTGGCATCAATGATGTGAGAATGGAAGCAGGTTAAATTTTCCCACTGAGATCAATCAAACAAATCTGATTGGCTATTTGTGGCTCTTTTCTGAATTTGAATCCCAGTCACCCAATGACCAACTCTTAACAAGGTTTGGGGCCTATGCCATTAACAGTGCAAGAATGGCAGCAGTTTAAATAGGAGGAGCACAGAAGTGGACTTAACAGCAGCTGGAAGTCACACCATTGGTCTCTGCCACAGTGCCTGGTCCCGGGCAAGAGGGACAAAAGCTGTCATGCTGGCGATTCCTATATAGGTTTACCAAAACTGGGGGCCCCTATTCCTGGCTACTTATACTGGGGCCCCTATTCCTGGCTACTTATACTGGGGCACCTATTCCTGGCTACTTATACTGGGCCACCGATTCCTGGCTACTTATACTGGGGCACCTATTCCTGGCTACTTATACTGGGGCACCTATTCCTGGCTACTTATACTGGGGCACCTATTCCTGGCTACTTATACTGGGGCACCTATTCCTGGCTACTTATACTGGGGCACCTATTCCTGGCTACTTATACTGGGGCACCTATTCCTGGCTACTTATACTGGGGCACCTATTTCTGGCTACCTATACAGGGGCACCTATTCCTGACTACCTATACTGGAGGTGCCTATGCCTGACTAATGTAGGGTGGGAGGGGGCACGGGTCCAAATTCTGCATCGGGGCCCCAAGGTCTGCAGCTACGCCACTGTGTACAGGTAAACTTGCAGAAGGATTTTGAGATGCTCTGCTGGTGTTTTGCACACAATCATTCAGAAAAGGAGTAATCACAAACACAGACAATAAATCCCCCATTATCACCTTACATTTCCCTGCTGCTATTTTCAGAATGCATAATCTCCCCATCACATCCGCACTTTACATGCTAGGGGTGAGAATGAAATCACATCATACCGCATGTGTGTCGTCCCCTGGGTGACACGCTAATATATACAACACAAACTCAGCATTACAACCAAGATTATAAAACTGTTTATTAGGCACCAAATACAAAAGAATCATTTAAAAGAAAAATCTCTGTCCATCGAAACTGTCATGTTTACAAATGCTTTTAATTAAAATCATGGCATCACCAAATGAACGTTACAAATCAACACATCAGGCAAACATCAAAGGAAAAAAAAATACTTTCTGAAAAAACAGCTTCTGCTTTGTATTTTATAATTGACAATTTGTATGTAGGAAAATACTTGGATGGGGAAAATTTACCAGTAAAGTTGCATAAATTCAGGATATGGCCACCCCTTATGGGCTCATCACATTGAATGATGTGTGGTGCGACGGGTCCCGTCGTGAAGACGAACATCATGTGCAGTTAACCCAGAAGTGAGACATACTTTCATTGCAAGTATGCCTCACTGTATGGTTTCGCTGCAGGGGTAACATGCCGTGCGACCTTGCGATCATAGAAGAATGGCACCGCAACAAGTGTGTAAAGCGTGGAAGGGGCCTAAAGGTTTGGTTCAAATTACGTATTCTGAAATGGCTGGTGCTGGGCAGTAAACAGGATGGTAAGGATTCGCCCTTGCATGCTTATTTAATGTAATGTGTGCAGCTTAGAACTGGGCTCAGCAAATGTACTTCCTGTGAAATTTAATTGACCCCATTGCAAGTCGTAAGCAATTCCCATGGAAATGACATGCAAGTCAGTATTATTGGCGTCCCACTGTCCATCTCAAGTGCTGAGCAGAGATGTTCAGGTGTATAAGCAAGTGATTAGGTTAATCAGTTGATAACCAGCAAATCAGAGCCTGATCAAATTGATCACATGCTCCCTATCACCTGATCAAATTGATCACATGCTCCCTATCACCTGATCAAATTGATCACATGCTCCCTTCAGCTTATTGAGTAAAGATGGTCTAGACCAGGGGTCTCAAACTCAATTTACCTGGGGGCCGCAGGAGGCAAAGTCAGGATGAGGCTGGGCCGCATAAGGAATTTCACAATCGCGGCGCATCGCCGCCTCTGCCCGCCCCTCTCACTCTTCCTTCACAGAGAGGGGCGGGGAGAGGCGGCGATCCGTGTGGCGATTGACGTCAGGAGGGGCAGAGCTGAAGCTGAAAGCTCTGCCCCTTCCAGAAAATGCCTGCGGATTGCCCCGGGCGATTTGGGGGCTCTGCAGCCCTTGTTTAGCGGCGGGGATGCGGTGGATTACTTGGGAGCACTGAAGCTTTTGCCAGCGAGGGCCACAAAATATTGCATCGAGGGCCGCAAGTTTGAGACCCCTGGTCTAGACTCTATAAGATGCTAAAAATCCCTGCTTGCCTGCAATTCTAATGCAAAGTGTATTCAGCTGGGAACTGTGCTAATTAAAATAGGCAGGAAGTGCATTTGATTGGTCCATTTCCAAATTGCAAATAAATTGCAGGAGTTATTACCCTCTCATTGGGCCTCTGTAGTACTGAGATGCGATACTGTTCAAACACGAAGTAACCAATAATGGGGGAGGAAAGGGAAGTACTTCCTGTAGCTGGGGCGGGGATAAGCCATAGTCCATCACAGCAAGTGTTTGTTTTAAAATTACAAGTATCCTGGAGAGGCCACGTTCACAGTGGCCACTGCGTTCCCTGTGACAGAAGGAACATAACGCAGCAGATCAGGAAAGCAGCACTGCAGATTACCTAAACATTGCCTCGCATACAGTGAAGCATTCAGCCAATGAAAAGTATGCTTCACTGTTAAAACACACGTTTTTCAGTAACACAATTCATAGGTGGTGCATTGCAGTATGGTGAGACGCGTTAGAGAGCGGCTGTTATGCCGCATCACAACATAACACTGTGAACGTGGCCTCAGTGGAGGAATGATTATTATTAAGATACAGAAACTTTGTACTGCAAGTACATTTATGGGATTATAGTAAGCCCAACATTTTTGTCTATTGCAAAGGTTTGCAAATAGCTATTCTTGTGGCTTATTTAAAGAAAACCCAAGCAGTGGGAAAAAAAAAAGTTGAATACTTATTTAAGAAGAGGGAAGCTCATCTGCAGGCTTCTTACGTCCTCCTCGGCCAGGGCCCTCTAACAGTTCATGGGCACACTTCCCTTACGAAACGAGAGAAGCCATACTGCGCCTGCGTGGATACGGCTGCGCTCGTACGTGAACATATCCAACAAGCTCATTGGATATGTTCAAAGTTTACGTTTACGGCAGAGGGTCCAGGCTAGGAGGTGATAAGAAGCATCTGCACTATCCACAGACTTCCCTCTACCTAGGTAAGTAACATTTTTTCCCCAGCTCGGGTTCACTTTAAGAGTGAGATGTTGCCTGTTATTCTCTTGTGATTATAGCTTCATTAAAAGTGGCAAGTTTTTTTGCTTTATGATCATTGAATTAGACCTGGAATGTTTTCAGTTTGTCATAGTGCCGGAAACTGCAGCCACAGCAATGCTGTTAGGCACGATGCATTTACACAGTCAGAGTCCTCCACAACAAATTCAGTATTCGGAGATCTCTGGCGTTCGTTAGTCCGTAGAATCTTCTCCGGGCTCTGCAGGCTCAGTTAATTTAAGGTAAAAGAAGGCATAGAAAGCCAACAACAAGACCAGCAAGGCTACGGCCACCAGGAACACCTCCTGTAAAAGATAAAATAGACGATGTTAAAATAATTCAGTCATTTCCATGGCTAAGATTTTGATCTTGAAGCTTAACTCCAGAGAAGCATTATACGTGGTTATACCCAAGCTCAGGGCTTTAGTCCCTGGGCCTATGTTTCATGGAGAGTCCCTCTTCCAAATCGTAAGCCCCAGCTAACCCAGATTCTGCCTGCACCTTCGGATAGTGGGAATGATGCAGAGGGAGAGTGGGGGAGGTAAAGGGTTAATATCAAGGGATTTATCGATTTTTATTTAATGTAATGTATGTAGGGTTTTACTGGCCACTAGATGCACCCCCCCCCCTGCCAGTTTATTCTTGTGTAATGTGAACAGTATACAGGAAATAGTGCGTGTGTGCGTCCACTTTCATCAATGACCACCGGCATCTCATTGATACCAGTGATCATTGATCACAGACACTTAGATCGGTGACTGGGAACTGTTTTCCCATTCACTGGTCTTAGTACTACTGGGCCAGCGTGCACAGCAGCGATCGTGGTGGGAGACGATTATCTACTTCCCCAGGACTTCAGATGAAGTCTGTCAGGGCGTAGATATACTGCATGCGGTGCAGTAACTAGTTAAAGTATGTCCATAAGTTTAGTACACTTCACAAAAATTTGCCCTGCAGTTTAGACCTGAGCTGAAGGCACTTTAAAGGGATTCTAAGTATAAGCTGACATGCTAAGTGATTTGTTTTGATAGACACAGCTAAAATAGCTTGGCCAGGTCCCATCATTCCCTTCTATAAAAGTAGAAGTCTGGTGAAAACTGAATGTGGAATACAAGTACATCAGGTTACATTTTTTTAATTGGGATTTACTGTTTTAATTATGCAAAATGTGAATTACGTAAGCCCCTAAAACATAAGTTAGGCGCAAATCGAGGATATCTTGTATTTCATAATTTTTAATTTAAAAAAAAATCATATTTGTAAAGAAAATACATTTGTGTGCTTAATATAATAATAAAATAAAACCCAAGGATTAATTATAGATAGATTTACGTATTACATCTGAGAAACACTGTAAAGTATTACAAAATCTAATTATTAAATAATGTAATTTACTGCTGATAAACAGGATGAAAAACAAGAAAAAAATGTGGTAAAAAACATACACACTTCTAGCACTCAATACAATTCACTTCTTCCTCCTCTCATATTTATTAACCCAAAAAAAAAATCATAATGTGAATATTCTTAATGCAAATACACATATAACACAGCCAACCAAATGTATAGTGGTTGTTTCACATATACAAATAATGAATAATTGCACTGCACAATTTTACAATAAAATGCATTAAAAGTATAATGCCAAAGACATTGCACACAAGTACTCTTTAAAAAACACTAGAGCGGATCAGAAAATTAAAGCGACTATGGCGAATACATTTATCTTCAGCGCCATCCATTTATTTCTGGCATTATTTCAAATAAAGCCATTTCATTAGTGCACATCTTACAGCGTACAAAATAAAAAAAAGAGCAACCTTCAAAACACCATTTGCAGTTAAAAAAAAAAAACTGCACAAAAAGGAAAAAAAAAAAGATCCATCATGAATAATTCAGCACATTTGTTTATGTTCTGCTGGGATTTTCTACCTGGCTGTTCATGTTTTAGTGCTAATGGCATAAATTTGCTCAAAACATTCCAACTGTAGCATACGTTTCTCCCAGGCATCGTCTTGATTTTTGCATGGTGACAAGTTTTTCGATAATTTCACCGTTTATATGGCCCTCGTGTAATAAAGAAACGCACAGCCGCATTAAAGAACCAAATAATGAATATTTACTTAAATTAAGAAAAATACAAACAAACCACAAATGATTAACAAACATTTTAGTGGAAGCGGCGAGGAAGAAGCGTTGGGCGGTTTTCTTCTCTTTTTTTCCCTTCTCTTTTTAGTGCAAGTAGGGCACTTTTTTCCCCTCTTGAGGAAAAAAAAATCATCATGCAGGTTTCATTTATTTTCTTTTTTTATACACAGCTGTTCTTTCAGGCCCATCTGGACATGCAGCTACTAATCTTAAGAGGATGTAATAAGCAAGTGACACACAACTGTAGCAGCCATCTGCTGGGGAGAATGGACAGCAGACCTGTACAGTGTCGTTTGCTATTCTCAACCCACATAATGAATGTCAGAACAGTGCCATGATACAGTGCCTACAGATGTGTTTTCTTGATATTCAAGTAAACACGCACAATGTGCATAATTATATCAGTGTGCACAAATGCTCCCTCCTAGCATTTAGGATAATGAAACTGCAGCAGTGTACAATATGTAAAAAACTACAGTGGAAAAGGATTTCTAATGCCAGACCCAAATAATAATTCTTCCAAATTTGTACAGCACCAAGATATTAAAGATAAGCTCGCATAGCACGTATAATTACCCCCTCCCCCCCATCTGTCCTTAACCCTGAGGGAGCTAGCAATATGCCATTTGTGTCACAGTCAAACACGCAGCAGAGCCATTTTAGGTAGCTAAAGGATTGTTACTGATTTGTAATATTTAATGTTCAATAGAAGAAATTGATAAGTGGCACTAGATGCACACAACAGCCCAATCACCCGTGCTCACAGCAGAGGCAGATATCTTGTGAACAATGTAGAGAATACCGGGCACTAGGTGAAGAAACTTTAGGCTCTATTTATCCCACAGAACAGAAGTATGCAATAAAGACAAACATTACATTACAGTGGGGGCACAAGTCTGCGGCCTTAAAGAGAACCCGCGGTGGCTCTTACGAAGCCTATTAGCACACAGAGGCTGGGTCTGCATATAATGCCCAGCCTCTGTTGCTATACTGTTTCCCCCCAGGCCCCCCCGTGCCCCATAAATCACACAGCCATGCTAATGACACGCAGCGTGTCGCCAGCAGGCTGTTTACAGCTGTACTGTCAGTCTCGTCACTCGCCCGCCTCCTCTATGTCGTCGCTCCACGCCCGCGTCCCTTCCCTCCCCGCTGATTGGAAGGAAGAGACGCGGGCGGGGAGCAGTAACATAGATAGCCTGCTCTGAATCCACACGTCTAGGACCACATTGGCAGCAGAACTGGCACAATACCTGAGCCCACCCATTCTACAGTCTCTGAAATGCACAATCAAGAAGACCAGACTTGTTCTCAGAAAAGTCATCATCAACAATTTGGGAAATATTCAAAACGTCTGCAGCTGATAATTTCTGAAGCCCAATTGAATTGTTAAATCATTTTGGGAATATGAGAAATTTCTGCACCTGATGAAGTCGAAACAAGAACTGATTGATTGCGCATGCGGGCCACTGCAAAGGGAGTTAACTGACCCTTGATGCTGCCTCTGGCCACAGTGCTCCATGTCGCTTTCCATCACATTCGATACCTCCTGCTTTACAGCTGGAAGAAGGAAATATCGGGAGGATGTAGACGGGCATGGAACGCAGCGTCCAGAGATGACGAGGATGAGTTAACCCCCTCTGTTTCTGTACTGACTCAATTCTGACCCGATTCGAAAGCCCATTCGAAAATTCTGAAGGAAACATTTTTTATTAGGTAAAAATTGCAAGTGTGTTTATAGTTCTTCTCCAATAACATTACCATACAAACTGGTTGGTATAATAATCATGTGATAGCAAAAAAGAAGCATTATGAACCATGCGAATCCCTCCAGTAGTAACTATAATGCTTTGTATTTTCTAAAAGTTATATTCAAATGTTTGCCTTGCTTTCCAAGATTTTAAATTTAGAATGGTAATTCCTGGGGTATGTTGTGGGCAGGTGTGTCAAAATGTAGTCCTATTGGGGTGTCCTTTTGTGTTTCATTGTGTAGCGGTGCATGTTTAGCCTCTTCCGTACGGTTTGACTAGTTTCCCCAATGTATAGAGCTTTTTCCGGCATTTTGTGCACTTGGTCACATACACTGTGTTGGATGATGTACATATCATTCTCACTCAGATGTGGAAGACACCAATAGAATATGTTATTGGCAAGCTATCTGGACATAATAGAGGGGGGCAGGATTTGCATCTCCACTGCTCACAGGGAAATGTGCCATTCTTTTCAGGTGGGAACATGGAACTCCTGACCAGGAATAGGAGAGGGGTTTGTGGGTACAGCTTGATAAAAAAAATCACTTTCTATCTTTGCCATGAGCATATGAGGGTGCAAAGCATGTTTCAATACTGATTCCCATGCTTTGCAGATAAACTTCCTGCCTAAAGGTAAAGTAATTGTGGGTGAGGATGAACCTCATGAGACGTATCACTGATTCTGAGGGAAGGTGACAGGAGCTAGATATAACTAAATATATAGATTGCTCGACTAACACATCCAAAAATAAGTTAACTGAACTTGAAGTACACAAGACCATGCTTGGGAGAAATTGCTTTGTTAGTACAGCATGTCATCTGGACACAAACTTTGCACGGACAATGTAAAGAGGATTTTTCAAAGTAAAGTAAAAAAAGGTATTGAAAATGATATGCAATAAATCATACAACTTGAGTGATGCTTTTAACTAATGCTTTCTAAAATACTACACAAGCTTGCAAGGTCATGATCAAGATTTTGCAGGCAGGGCTTCAGCCATATGTGAACCAAGAACTACCGGACGAGCAAGCTGGTTTTCCAAGAGGCAGGAGAACCAAAGATCAAATTACCAACCTTTGATGGATTATGGAGAAAGCAAGGTAACTTCAGAAAAACATCCACTTCTGCTTCATTGACTATACCAAAGCCTTTGATTGTAAATCTCCCAATAAATGATAGCAAGTTCTAAATAGATGGGAGTACTGGATCAACTAACATGTCACCAGAACTTGTTTGCAGGTCAAGAAGCAACTGTGAGAACTGAACATGGAACAACTAACAAACAAAAACACAGAACATTTATATCGCGCTTTTCTCCTGGCGGACTCAAAGCACCAGAGCTGCAGCCACTAGGACGCGCTCTATAGGCAGTAGCAGTGTTAGGGAGTCTTGCCCAAGGTCTCCTACTGAATAGGTGCTGGCTTACTGAACAGGCAGAGCCGAGATTTGAACCCAGGTCTCCAGTGTCAGAGGCAGAGCCCTTAACCATTACACTATCCAGCCACTGATGGGTTCAATATTAAAAAGGAGTATGACAAGGCTGTATATTGTCACCTTCTTTATTTAACTTATATGCAGAGTATATCATGCTGGATTGGATGAAGCAAAAGCTGGAATTAAGATTGTGGAAGAAATAATAACCAACCTTGGGTATGCAGAAGATACAACCCTTATGGCAGAAAGCGAAGAAGAATTTAAAAAAAAAAACCTCTTGATTACGGTGAAAGAGGAGAGTGCATAAGTTGGCCTAAGGCTTAATATAAAAAACTAACGTCATGGCATCAAGATCCATGCCCTCCTGGCATAGAGGGGGAAGAAATGGAAGCGGTGTCCGACTTTGTGTACTTGGGATCAAAGATCACTGCAGACAAAGAATGCAGCCATGAAATTAAAAGACATTACCCGGAGAGGGTAATAAAAAGCAAAAATGTCACCTTGTCAACAAAGGTCCGTACAGTTAAAGCCATGGTTTTTTCAGGGGTAATGTATGGTCAAGAGAGTTGGGCCATAAGGCTGGAAGGCTGAACACAGAAGAATGGACACCTTTGAATTGTGGTGCTAGAGAAGACTTTTAAGAGTCCCTTGGACTGCAAGATGATCCAATCAGTCAATCCTTAAATAAATTAACCACAATTGTTAATTGGAAGGAGCAATGCTGAAGAAGAAGCTGAAATACTTTGGACACACAATGAGAAGGCAGGACTCATTTGAGAAGACTCTGATGGTGGGAAAGATCAAGGGCAAAAGGCTGAGGGCACGACAGAAAATGAGATGACTATATAGTATAAAGAAAGCAACAAACATGAACTTGGAAAAGCTTTGAGAGGCTGTAGAGGTTAGAAGGACCTGGTGTGCTGTGGTCAATGGGGATCAAAGAGTCGGGCACGACTGAATAACAAAATACTACTTTAACTCCTTAAGGAATAGAGGAATTTCAAATTTTTTAAATTGTTTCTCCAATCCGTATGAGAATTTTTCTTCCTCCCCCTCAAACTTTCCATCGACAGTGCAAATTGGCGAGGGCACAAATAATAACACATTTATAAATGTGGTGATCGACTGAAATTATCAATGCTTTTAGAACCCCTGATATTTTTGTAAAGATTGGCCTATTTATAAAATGGCCATAAGCCTAATGACCAGTTTACAGATCACTAGACAGATTTGTCACTTCCATTATTGAGATCATCATAGGCTAGAATGGAGAACAGTGTTTTTTAAAGTGGACCTCAACTCTTGCACGGAACAGAAGGAAAACAGAGAGAAATGCACTCTGTATGTATTTAGAGAGTTTAGCCCGTCTAATTCCACTTCATTTGTGTATAATCACAAGTTGTAATCTGATCTCTCCCCTGTGTTACATGACTGCCTATGGCAGAGATGGCAGATAAGCCCATTTGAAAGCAATGGATGTTAAAGAGAACCCGAGGTGGGGTTCTGACAATGCTATCTGCACACAGAGGCTGGGTCTGCCTATACTGCCCAGCCTCTGTTGCTATAGAGTTCCCCCCCTAAGTTCCCCCTGCGCTCTGCTGGCCCCCATAAATCACAGCCGCGCTGTCGACACACAGCGGGTTGTGTTTACATCTGGAGCTGTCACTCTTGCCGATCCCCCGCCTCCTGCATAGCTCCGGTCCCCGCCCGCGTCCCTTCCCTCCAATCAGCAGGGAGGGAAGGGACGTTGGCGGGGAACGGAGCTATGCTGGAGGCGGGGAGCAACGAGACTGAAAGTACAGAGGTAAACACAGCCCGCTGCGACATGCTGCATGTCGACAGAGCGGCTGTGATTTATGGGGGATAGCAGAGTGCAGGGGGAACTTAGGTGGGATTGAGATAGCAACAGAGGCTGGGCAATATAAGCAGACCCAGCCGCTGTGTGCAGATAGCATTGTCAGAACCCCACCTCGGGTTCTCTTTAAAAGTATGTCCGATTCCATGCTTTGGCAATGCTAAATGTATTTGGTTCTGCCAGTAAAGCTCTTTGGATTGAGAGAGAGAGAGAGAGAGAGAGAGAGAGAGAGAGAGAGAGAGAGAGAGAGAGAGAGAGAGAGAGAGAGAGAGAGAGAGAGAGAGAGAGACACAATGGACCTGTATCTGGAGAGGCTACACCAACAGAAAGACAGAAAGACCCTGAGACCATGTACCCTCTGAGTGTCCACAGCCTGGAGACAGAGACAGGGCAGCACAGACAGACATGGAAGCCCTCTGCCTACATGCCGGATTTCACATCCACAGATGAGGAGAGGAAACTGCACATGGGGAAGAGGAAACAACCATGTAAATAGCGGCATGATATGTCGCTGCCTGACACCAACAGAGTAACATGATACTCCATGGACTGTATACCCCTTATACCATTGCCCACCCTTATGGTCTATATACCCCATATACTGTCACCTATACCCTCCCCTTGCCCATTATCCCACAACCACCCCCTCCCATGCTAACACTAATGTTTTGTTTTAGCAATGCTAAATTTTTTAGATCCTGCCGATAAAGCTTTTTGGGATTTGGGGAGAGAGAGAAAGGAAGGGGAGAATGAGAAGAAGCAGGGTGGGGGTGAGAGAAAGAGGAAGTGGATAAGGAGGAGGGAGGGAGAGAGAGATGAAGCAGAGGAGAGGAAGAGATGGAGAGGGGAAGGAAAGAAAGTTCCTGCCTGGAGTTGGTTTGATGTGAGAAGGTATGCTTAATTTATCTTAAGTCTTATTATTGGCCGATGACAGAATATATGAAAGTATTATCTTACTGTTAATGTACCATGCACCAGTAAATGCTATTACAATACAGCCTATATATAGACATCTTCGAGAGAGAGCTGATACAGCCAGAGGAACAGAAGATAATAGCGGGAGATAAGCAGCCTTTCTTCCCATCACCACATGGCTGGCGTGCAGATGCTCCAGCCGTGATGCTGCCACGTGCGATGCCAAGCAACCTGCTGCTCTGATATCCATGCCGCCTATGCCAGCGCATCCACAGGGGAAATGCTATAATGGCACACACTGGTTGATGACGGCAATCAATCTCAATTCTCTTTCTTTCTCCAAAACACACAAACTTGGATCGGACGTGATCTTGGAAGAGGGCCACTACCTCTCCCAGAGCAACAGTGATTAAGGAAAAAAGAAAGACAAGAGCGGCATCTGATTGCTTTAAAGATGCAAATGATTGCTAGGTGTGAACAATCGGTCCTTGTGCAAAGCAGCGCACAGAGAACAAATGCAGACAGCAGAAAGTATTCACAATAAAAAAAGAAAAACGAAAAAGATGATATTTGTCTCTAAGCAGTTCACAGATCATTACTCTTATATGAAGATCATTTTGTGTGTTAATCTCTTCAGTGCTATGCATAGAGTATTATATACAATGCAATGCTTTATGTACATTTCTAAATTATCTAGTCTCCACCTTCCCGAAGAAAAAAATATTTTTGTAATAATTTGTCTGTATTTCAAGTATTTTAAAAAGCTTTATAACACTTGCAGACTATTTTGAGAACAGGTTTCAAACTCAAGGCCCGCAGGCCGTACGCAGCCCTCCTTGCCATTTTATGTGGCCCGAGAGCTTCAAATGTGCATCATTGTAAGCAGTAAAAGAATAACCGTACACTGCCAGCCCATTCAAAGTGCGTACCGGAGAAAACGTCGCCGGGAGACTTGGGAGCAGGATACAGCTGATATATGGCTTACTCTGCTCCTGCACAAGTCCTGGCGGCGTTAATTACTATTCCCTCTCCAGGCCCCCGTGGATGGTGGGGAATTATGTAATTCGGCTGCCAGCTATTGCTGGCAGCCGAACTACAGTGTTTTAAAAGTAAACCTTAGCTCGGTCTTCTGATGGCACTGAAGTTACTCACCTGCGCTGCTATAGCCGTAGCTGCGCCCAAATCTTCTGCACTCTAATTGACGTGCTCGTCCAAAGTACGTCAGTGTCAGTCTGAGCTTGGGTGCAGAAACAACCCCCTCAGTGAAATTAGAATTGGGCCCCCTCCTTGGATCCAAATCCCCCCCATATGGGTGGTAAAACACACACACACACACACACACCTTTCCCTCTGGCACCATCTCCCCACATAGAGCAGCAGATCACTAATATTTACCTGCTCTAGCGCTGCACCGTGTCTCTTCCGTTTTTTTTTGCTCTATGCTTCCATACCTCCAGCTCCCGATCACGTGACATGCATTCAGAGCCAGAGGTATGCAGAAGACCTGATACAGCATTGAAGCAGGTAAATATAAAACTGTTCCCCTGTGTTACTCTGTGGAAGAGGGAGGAGTGGGGATCCAACTCCCCCACGGTCACTATAGTTATTTATTGGAGGCTGTTCAATAAATATTAAATCTTAACCTCCTTAGCGGTAACCTTGAGCTGAGCTCGGGGTAAGCCGGCATGGAGGATTGCTCAGGCCCCGCTGAGCCGATTTGCATAATTTTTTTTTTTTTTATACACGCAGCTAGCACTTTTCCGATCGCTGCTGCTCTGTGCCGATTCACCGCTACCCGCTGCATTAGAGGGTGCCCCCCCCCCCCCCCGAGACCCCATGCGCTGCCTGGCCAATCAGTGCCAGGCAGCGCTGAGGGGTGGATCGGGACTCCCTCTAATGTCACGACGTCGATGACGTCATCGCGCCCGTCGCCATGGCGACGGGGAAGCCCTAAAGGAAATCCCGTTCAGAATGGGATTTCCTGATGGGCCTGATCGCCGAAGGCGATCGGAGGGGGTGGGGGTAGATGCTAGGCTAGCTACATGATTTAAGAAAAAAAAAATAGTGCTGCGCTGCCTCCCTTGCGGATTTAATTGACCGCCAGGGAGGTTAAGAAACAATTTGGCCGGCTACTTAGCCTATGGCTTAGACTTTGGCCCCTTACATGATTGAGTTTGACACCCCTGATTTAGAATATTAATGCTATGGCAATACTAGTGATGCTGTAAGGCAGCAAAAAAGCATTTTTTTTTTACCACTTCCTTTGTACAGGAGCTACGGAGATAATGTGCCCGATTCAAGTAGCACCAGTAAAACTGCCGTGCCCATGGCATCAGTGACATAACTGGCATCAGTGACATAACTAAAATTCATGGGGCCCCCCAGCAAAACTTTGAGCCCCCCATGTTCACAGCCCTTCCCTTGCCTCCCCCTGGTGCCCTTCACGGCCTCTGAGCCCATCTCAAAAGGGTCATAAAACACGTGGCCATCATGATCTTTACACCTATAACAAGTGTAGCCACAAAAACACCTGATCTGAAGGATGGTCCCCTGTATCGGAGGAAGGGAAGGTTAGTAGTTAGGATTCCCTGTAGCTTTGGGCCTCGCAGGGGCTGCTCCCCTCTAGTTATACCCTGCATGGCATTATTACCAGTACTAACCTCAGCAGAGTACCACGGCTTGCGCAATTAGCGTGACCTGTGGTGCATGGGTAATACAAGCATTGCTATGGTAACACATATTATGTAAGCAGCATAATGCATATAGCCATAGCAATGTTCGCGTTACCCATTTACCAGGTGTCGAGCTAATTGTCCAATGCACAGTACTCGGCTGGTGGTTTTACCGGTAATTTGGCCTGCGCTACCTGTGCCTGGCAGTTTTACCAGCGCTGCATGAATCAAGGCCCAGGTGAGTAAAATTCTGGGTAAGTTTTGCAAAGAGCTGTATTCTGTAGCTAGGGTTTATAGGACTTTCCTTAAACTTCTAGTAGATTTAAGCTGGAGTTGAAAGATAACATTTTATTTTGCTGGTTTCTAAACAGTTTTCAAAGTTTTGTACAATTCTGCAGTCCAATGAGTCACACCAGTTAAGTAGCCCAAATCTGAAAAATGAAACAGTATCTGGGATTAGAAAGTAATTGAGGCTGGAGTGAAATGTCACTTGAAGCCGCTTCGTAACGCTTAATGCTTAAAGTGCGATTAAACTTAAAGGGAACCAGAGAGGAACATAAAAAAAGAAAGAAAAAGGCTTTTATACATACCTGGGGCTTCTTCCAGCCCCATAAGCCTGGATCGCTCCCACGCTGCCATCCTCCGTTTCCTGGATGGGCGGTACCGGGTCCCGTCACTTCCGGCGGACGTGGCCAATTGTCCGCATCACAGGGGCTCCCTCCATACCCGTACGCATTGGGCTGCGCAGTAAGCAGCCTCACGCGTACGTATATGGAGGGAGCCCCGTGTGATGTGGACAATTGGCCACGTCTGCCGGCCGACTGGCGGCCATGAGGGGACCCAGTACCAGCGGATCCAGGCAGCAAAGGATGGCGGTGTGGGAGCGATCCATGCGTATGGGGCTGGAGGAAGCCCCAGGTATGTATAGAATCTTTTTCCTGGGGCCTCTGGTTCCCTTTAAGACTAAAATTTATAGAACCACTGTAACATATTAAAACAAATAAAGTTAGATACTCACCTAAGAGGAGGTAAGGCTCTGGGACCCCTAGAGCCTTCCAGCTCCTTTCTGCATGAGTATTCAACTGTTAACCTTGTTCAAGGGCACAGTTGTCCTTTAACTACCCAAAGACCGCATCACGCTAATAGACGTGATCGCGGCAGCAGCCCCAGGACCGCCTAACGCCAATTGGCGTCAAGTCCTGGGGCTGGCTACTGCAGGAGATCGCGTGCAGGCTCCGCGCACATCTCCTGCTTGGAAGGCAGTCTCCCAGCAGCGATCGCCGATCGGAGACTGTTAGACGGCAAAACTGCCATCTTTTTAGTTAGTACAGCGCTGCGATCTGCAGCAGTGCTGTACTGGGGACAGCCACGTGACACGGCTGTCCCCTTGGGGCACAAGAGAGCGATTGGCTCTCATAGGCTGAAGCCATGATTGGCTGGCTGTGGGGAGGGAGGGAAAATATGAAACAAATTGTAAAATTTATTATTAAAAAAAATAAATATTTATTAGAAAAAAAAAAAACACGGGGAGCAATCAGACCCCACCAACAGAAAAGGGGGGGGGGGGAATCACTAGTGTGATGTGTTGTGCGGCCCTGCAGCTTGGCCTTAAAGCTACAGTGGTCTTTTTTGAAAAAAAAAATAGCCTGGTCTTTAGGGGGCTTTAGCACTGTGGTCCTGAAGTGGTTAAAGTGCACAAAATCAAGAATCCCTTCTTTAGTTTTATCTGGTAAACAAGTAATAAAGATGCTAACCAGGCAATCCAAGAGTTAAAATCAGTATTACTTTTCTTGTTGATAAATGATCATTCCCCAGTTTACCTGACGTATTTAGTACACATAAAATTTGGTACACAAAAGGAAGTTGCAGGGCATGCTGGGTTGTTCTTTTTTGCTTCTCTACTTCCCCCTCAGACTTAACTAAAACAGCCTGATTGGCTGAAGCCTCTTTCCCTCCTGTTTTCCCCTCCCACACCTCTGTTCCTCTCTGATTGGCCAATATTTCTCATGCTGAGGCAATGCACTTTCTATAGTGAAGGGTGGGCAAATCAAGCAGAGGAAAGGGAGGAAATGACATCACGATGGCTTCAAAATAGCTACAGTTAATATGGTAAATGCGAATAAGGATTTCTCTTTTTTTACTATAGAAAACTCACTAAAATCAAAACTTGGAATACATATATGTTATGTAAGTAGAACAAGTATTTATCTACTTATATATGTGGGTTTTTTTCTGAGATAGAATGGCTGACATTTGGTTCATAAAAGAACATTTGAAAGCTTTCCCTGGGCCATATGCAATTTGAGGTAATATATTCTCTTCAAGGATCTGGGTATAAAAAGCTAATATGCCAAACTTGTATATTGCTCTTGGATGTAATTACATTTGTTTATTAGGTCACCTCTCGGCTACTTCTTTTCTAAGCGAAGATCAGTTTGTCTAGTCTTGGTAAGAAAGACTATTATTCCCCCCGATTCGTTTAGCCACCAGTTTTTGTATCTGTTCTAAAACTTCAATGTCCCTCCTACAGTGTGGTGCCTAAAACCGTATCTCACATACTCCAGATATAGCCCCAAAGGCAATTTACAGAAGAGTTCCTGTTATCCGCAACTCAGGTAACCAGAAGTCTTAACTAACCAACAAGCCTGAGGGGGTAACGGGGACTGATTTTCGGGGTTTGCAGGTCACAAAATCCTTACCGAGCCTTTGGGCGGCATCTTCTAACCTTTTTGTAGCTTTTAGTGGCTTTATGGCATCCGTGCGTGGCTCTCTGTGTGACACTTGACCCAAAGCAGGTAGAGTTACGTGCCAGGAGCCGTGCATGGATGCTAGAAAGCCACAAGAAATTACAGGATGGGTAGACGACACCGCCCTAGGTTCGGTAAGTATTTTACGCTGCACGGGGGTGGGGGTTGTGCTTTTTCGTCCGTTTAACCAGCAACCACATGTAATCACATCAGGTGATCCCCTTCCGGTGCCGGATACTGGGGACTTTGCTGTGTACAGAGGGAGCAGTGTACCAGCATGCGTTTAATTACCATGTTATGCATTCCAGGGTTCCATTGCTTTAGCTGCTGCCACTTGACATTGAATACAGTAGCTTAACTTCTCAACCAGCATCAACAAGCCCTTCTCCGAGTCTGATATTCCCAGCTGTATCTCATTGAGTTCATATAGTGCCCTGTGATGTGATTGTGAATTACAAGATAAAAAATACTGGTTTTAGTTTGAAGTTGTTTTTTTTTCTTTTTTGTACTATTCTGCGAACAGACAGAAAAACTGTAAATGTATAATAATTATTAGGTTTCCGTCAAACAGCTGCTGAACAAAAACAAAATGAAAAATCCTGTATGTGTGGGGCTCTGCATAGGGCTGCCAGCTGGCTATATATATGTAATGGATCCTTATAAAACATCCATTTGTTGCCTTAACACAGCTATTGTCACTGGCACAATCTAAAAAGAGCATGTTCGCCAGGCTTTGTTTTGCAGTGGGAATTCCATACAATCATTTCTATATACGATGTGACAGACTATGTTATCAGATCAAATGACACAACGGCTGGACGCATCATGTATTGCTGAATAGGCTGCGCTGCTTAGAGATACATTTCTGTTTGGTAACCCACTAGCTTCCCAGATGCATCTGTCTTTCTCTATTCTGAAACCATTTTGATCAACAACTCTAAGCATGCATCAGCTCATCAGCAACTGTAATGTCTCAGTAGCAGATTTATTGCAGGATTTGTATCAGCTGTAACAAAGATCTTTTTCTTTAAAGATTATTGTGCTGTTGCATATCTTTTAGAGCAGAGAAGTTATGAGTTCAGGTCCGCTTTAAAGTGTAAGTGTACTTATACTTAGAGTGCATACATTTAAAAAGGGCACCTCTAAATTGGCGCCAGGAAAAGCCAAAAGTAGAATATTGATAAAATTACCAATATTCTACTTTCGGGCAACAGATAGGTTAGCCGTGAGGGGTGGGTGGTTAAAGAGGAACTCCAGTGAAAATAATGTAGTAAAAAAAGTGCTTCATTTTTACAATAATTATGTATAAATGATTTAGTCAGTGTTTGCTCATTGTAAAATATTTCCTTTCCTTTGTTTACATTCTGACATTTATTACATGGTGACATTTTTACTGTGGGCAGGTTATGTAGCTGCTCCTAGTTGTTTTGGCTGTTAGAGACAGCTGTAAACCGCTAATTCCTGTCTGTGAACATTGTTACATTGTGGCAGTTTGCCCAGAGTACCGCGGTACTCCAAGCTTCTTGTGGGAGGGGTTTCAGCACAAAATCAGTCATACAGCGCCCCCTGATGGTCTGTTTGTGAAAAGCATTATATTTCTCATGTAAAAGGGGGTATCAGCTACTGATTGGGATAAAGTTCAATTCTAGGTTGGAGTTTCTCTTTAAGGTTAGCCGTGGAGGGCATTTTTGTGGGGGTTTTGTTTTTATTGCAGCTGTGTTTAAGGTTAGCCTTTTGGGGTAAAAGGGTTAAGGTTAGTAGTGGTGGGTAGGTGATTTAAGGTTAGGAGTGGGGGGAGGGTAAACGTTAGCCATGGGGGGGGGGGGGGGGGGGGGTAAGTGGTTAATATTAGCTATGGGGATTGGTTAACCACTTAAGGACCACAGGCTTACACCTCCCTAGTGACCAGGCTATTTTTTATAATTCAGGGCACTGCAGTCTTAAGAGCTAGCTGCAGGGCCGTACAACTCCGCACACAAGTGATCCACACCCCTTTTTCTGCCCACCAACAGAGATTTCTGTTGGTGCGTTCTGATAGCTGCTGCCTTTTGTTTTAATGATTTTTTTAAATAAAAATGCCCATTTTCTTTTTTTTTTTTCTCGGATCCCTCCCCCCGCCAGCCAATCACTGCCATCGGCTGTCATAGGCTTTAGCCGATCGCTCTTCAGCCTCTCCAGGGGACAGCCGAGCGACACGGCTGTCCCCAGTACAGCGCTGCCATAGATCGCAACACTGTACCATGTAAATAGACGGTGGTTTCGCTGTCCAACAGTCTCCTATCGGCCGCTAGTAGATTGATGATGGAGTGGAGCTCCGTCATTAAAGCGGGGATACGCACCCATCGGTGCATACAATCCCGTGCAATCTCCACCCTCAGGACTTCATGCCAATGGGCATTGAGCGGTCTTGGGCCTGCCACAACGTTCACACCAATTGGTGTTGTGCGGTCGGCAAGAAGTTAAGTTTAGGCATCGGTAGATGGAGGGTTAAGTGTGAGAATAGGCTTAGTTTTAGCTACAGTATTCCATACCAATATTTTACTATTGTTTTTTCCACTTCAATAGTAGAATATCGGTAAATTAACAGATATCCTACTATTGGCTTTCCTGAGCGCCCAAATTCCCGGCGCTCTTTTTTGATGTATGCAACAAATACACTCCCAAACCACGCTCTGCTTATCTCCTGACCTAAACATGTCCTCATGATCTCATCCCGTGTGCAGATGTAAGATTTCTCTAGAGCAATTCCCACTCTTTGGAATTCCCTTCCTCGTCTTGACTTGCCAGCCACCTTTAACAATTTAAAACAAAATCCAAAATGTATCTCTTCAAAGTGGTTTACTAATTTGGAACTTTTTTTTTTTTAATTCTCTCTTTACCATCTCTGTTTCTACACCTCTTGTATTATAATTATATAACATTTTGGGAAGTGTCTTATCCTCCATTGTTTTTATTTTAACAGTTTGCTATTCTATGCATCTATTGAATGTACAGCCTTGTATACACATTTCTCATTGCCCTAAAATAGAGATTACAAAGAAAAAAACAAAACAAGATTATTTTAAGGTAGTCTAGCTTCTGTGTAACAAAAATAAGTAAATAAACAAAAATCTAGTTTCTAAGAAAATGGAATCTGTTTCCTTCAATTTATTTTTAGTGGTAAACATAAGTAAATGCATCAAATAGATATAAAAACACATTACATTCCCCTAAATATTATATTCAATTTGGTGATTTTTTTACTTATTTATTTAGCTTTTTCTCACGTTTAGTAATTCTCAGATATGTTTCTGACATTATCATAATGAACAGTATCGTACTTTGGGGAAATTAAAAAGTTTTTAAAATATCAACAGTTTAAGAAATGTCTCTTAAATACCGCCTTCTAGTGACACAGTAATGACACAGTGATAAAACAACCTAATTAGCTGAAGCACAACCCTCTAAGGGCATAGTTTATGCAGCACAATCATTTCCTCAACTTGCTATTTTCATATTTAATTTAATTTTTTTTTATTCTGTGCAGCATGAAAATTAAAACTATTAATCAGTCAAGTTTCATTAAAAAAAAGTTTAATAAATAAGTAACACATACTAACACTATCCTATTTTTCCACTACGTTTGCTGGTGATTAAATGTGACCAGTGGGGTATATGTCAGCCATTTGTGTGTGCAGTGACATCATTTGCCTCTTACTTTAGCCAGCAAGTCTATATACAACTCTGAAGATACCAGTTATTTAACAGATAGTGTAATCAATTATTGTACCAGGTACAGTAGAAGTCATGCTACCCATAGGTCCTAATGAATTCTAGCTCTTGCTGCAGCACTTGAGACCTATGGGTAAGCATGACTTCTCCTCACTCTGTACTGCTAGCTCTCCTGCACGGATCTTAATGGAAGGGGAGGATCACTGCCCCACTCCAAAGCCTTGCTCTGTTTTTTGCTTGCTGCATGACATTTTCTTTTATTTTTTTTTGTCAATGCCATGTCCGTCTTGATCATATTGCTAATGCCGTGTCTGTCCTATGGACTTTCTTGTATTGCCTTGTACAGCCATTGCCATGTGCACCACAACTAATTCAGAGTATGTCAAATGGCATACTTGGTGAATAAAGTGGATTCTGATTCTGATACCGGGGGGGGGGGGGGGGGTGAAAAGGAGCAGAAAATGTTCTTACATTGACTCGAGGTTCCCCAACAGCTGATTAGTACTAGGCTCTACCACTAAAGGCTACCCAATATTATCTACCTGCCAGTAAGATTTACCAATCACCACTTGCCGGTTACTAAAATCTACCGGTCATTGGTATTCTTTGCCTTTCGTGGGTGATATCGGCATGTCATTGGTATATACCAGGTGTGGGCAAATTACGTCCCGCAGGCTCCTCTCTCCTTCTCCCTCCTGCCAATCTTCTAAAAAGACGTGCAGCACACCTACAAATAACTAAATCACTAGTTTCATGCCATGGCATCATGTGACGCTCCGTCAGCATGTCATATGACGCTGCCTTTGTCATGGTGATCACCGCTGGAACAAGTGATTGGGTGAGTTACAAGTGAATCACAGCTGGAAGTCTGGAGGGAGGGGGAGAGAGAGATAGAGAGAGCGCAGCAGCAAGCCATATTCTTGAGGAATTCAGCCCGATCTGAAAAAAGTTTGCCTAGCCCGGTATATACCCATCTTTGTCAATGCTTGCAAATCATTGACATTTGTCTGTCATGCGTCCTTCTTGCTTTGTGAGAGTTTCCATTTAAAGTGTTATTCATCCTATGGTGAACAGTGATGCTTGTGGTACAGCAGTGTATGGATAGCATGCAACCTGGCTTCATGAACTTTTATATTATGACTAATATTTGGCCCCACACACAATCTGCTGTGGCTACATCCGCTGAACATCTACCCCTTCTTTTGTGCCCAGAACTGCAGCAGAAATTTTGGTATTCTAGCATCACCCCTGTCAATCTTTCAAAGGCTAGCACCTGCACTCGTCAAAGTGGTTGACATTTTATATCTATAGAAACTTTTTTTATGATCAAATAAGTTATTTATCTGCATTAGTATTATATTGTGTGTATTTATATGTGTGTATGTCTTTGTGAAGTGGGTGATTCAGGTTACATTGCCTGGGGCAACAAATAGGTCAGAAACGACCCTGTTCCTGATCCCAATTTTAAGTTTGAATAGGTGCAAAGTAACCTTAAAGTGTACCTAAGCCGAATCTCTGGTACAAAATGAGATACTTACCTAAAGAGAGGGAAGCCTTTGGATTCTATTGAGGCTTCCCTCTGTATTCTAATGTCCCCTGTTGCTGTGCACCCCCCCCCCCCGCCCCAAGATTAGCGACAATACATTGTTGCTAATCTCATGGGGGCCACGCAGCTCTTCTGCCTCTAGCATGACCCCGCAAGCCCGTCCACACATGCGCAGTAAGCCGAGGGTTCTGAGCAACTGCTCATACATGGACGTGCTCACCTGTCTACTGCGTGGCCACGCTGGAAGAGGGGAAGGAGTGTGGCTCCGATCTGAAGGGGAGCCACGCTAATCGAGGGGGGACATCTGAGTAGAGAGGGAAGACTCAATAGGATCCTGAGGCTCCCCTCTCTTAAGGCGAGTATCAGATTTTGATCCCGAGCTTTGGCTTGGGATCACTTTAAAGCAAACCTGAAATGAAAGAGATACAGAGCCTGACATATTATTGTTATTTGGGCTGTGGAGCTATAGCCGTCATTAACATTACATCTGCGCTGTGGGCATCAGTCGCTGACCTGTTTCGTCGTGGACCAGTACTAAGGCATACCCAGATAGCTCATTGAGACCCAGATCCAGTAGGGGAGTATAAGGGGCTAAAAGAGACCAAAAAGCCCTCAGCAAAAATTATTTCTTCTATAAGAAATCAAAGCAGAACTTGAGAAAAGAAATAGAACATGCAATAATTTTTAGTTTAATGCTATCAAACAGAAAAAGGATAAAAACATTGAGCCCATTGAGTCGACTCTAAAGTATTAACTTTTTTGCCATCACTATTTAATGGCACATATAAGACAGCCACATGTACATGTCCGGCATTAAGGTGATAGCTTTTGGTTCCACAACGGAAGAAGGAACAGAGTGTTACGATTGACATCTTCCATATAAAAAGTGCGCTGATGAGATCAGTTCAGAGAAAATTCTGCCCCCATTCTCGTAAAAAGAGTGTAACAGAGTGACTTCTAAAACAACATAAATGGATAATAAAGTCTTCCCAGTGATTAGGTGAAACTCTGGATAATGAGGGGATATTTGAGGTCTATGTTATTTATGCCGCCCGAGGTTTCTCGGACAAGTGCCCATTAGCAATAGACAGAATAGAGGTCAGATGGACTGTGGGTTTTAATTGTCATTAAATTGCTTTATTTAAAACAATGCAGCAATTATTTATCAATCTTCAAATGGATAATGGAAGGAATGTTCTAAGTATGGAAAGAACATTGCACGCGGAACAGGACAATAAAGTCATACAAAGTAGCAAAGCACTTTTAAGAGGACCTTGCATTATGATCACATTTACAAGAACACGGTCTGTAAATAACATTCTATTTTGAATTAAAATAACTGCTCAGCATGGCTTCTACTATAAGCGTGTCCACAGTATGGTAGAGTATGCTCAGCACAGAGAATGCAGTATTGGATCCGTGAACGATGCAGAAGAAAGGAGTTTCGCACAACGTCCATTGCAAATAGTAAATCCACCTTTATTACATCAGGTTAAAAATGAAGAACCAAGTAGCTGACATGTTTTGGACTCACAACGATCCTTAATCATAGCACCATAGTGCTAGAACTAATAGTCCTTAATCATAGTGCTATGATTAAGGTCCATTGTGAGTCCAAAACAGGTCAGCTACTTGTCTGTATGGTTTTTTTGTTTGTTCAAAGATTTTATTGATTTAGTTCTTTTTCATTTGAAAATTTAGAGCACTGTTGTGAAAACATTGATACAATCATGTCAAACATTGCGATTAAAGTCATCATGTTTAACAATTCGTCTCAATGAAAGTTTAACAAGTTAACAACTATGAATGTAAATAGTAAACGGGGACATTCCTGCTAATGAAAGTACAGGTTGTGCCCCAGAGGACTGTAGCCAACTTTCAGGGGCATGCACTGGTGGGGAGAGGGGGGAGAGATCCAACAAGCTAGGGACCAGTAGATTGTGTGACCCCAGTGACCTGTTGTCCAACAATGGACTTGGCACCTTAAAGGAGCACTACAGCGAAAAACTGTAAAATTTAAAATATGTGCAAACATATACAAATAAGTACATTTTTCCAGAGTAAAATGAGCCATAAATTACTTTTCTCCTATGTTGCTGTCACTTACAGTAGGTAGTAGAAATCTGACAGAAGTGACAGGCTTTGGACTAGTCCATCTCTTTATAGGGGATTCTCAGGGATATAGTTGCTCTGTCCAACTGCCAAAAAAACTGTGTAGGGAGCAGGGAAGCTGGCCAGCATCATTGTTTAAATCCTTTTTAGGGAATATCTTCATAAAGAACAAAAGCCTTGCTGAGAATCCCCTATGAAGAGATGGACTGGTCCAAAACCTGTCACTTCTGTCAGATTTCTACTACCTACAGTAAGTGACAGCATTATAGGAGAAAAGTAATTTATGGCTCATTTTACTCTGGAAAAAGTGTACTTCTTATTTGTAT
The DNA here is from genome assembly GCF_040937935.1 of Hyperolius riggenbachi. NCBI lineage: Eukaryota > Metazoa > Chordata > Amphibia > Anura > Hyperoliidae > Hyperolius > Hyperolius riggenbachi. The sequence goes on from NC_090650.1 coordinate 380,246,944, forward strand.
ATGTTTGCTCATATTTAAAATTTTAGTTTTTCGCTGTAGTGCCCTTTAAAGCCTAATCTACACGATCCGATTCTTTATACGATTCGATTACGATTCTACTTACGATCCGATTAAATCCAACATGTCCGATCGGGATTCGATTCGATTCAATTCGATTTGCCATTGCAAAACAATGGCAAACCAAATTGAATCGAATCAAATTCCGATCGGACAGGTTGTATTTAATCAGATCGTAAATAGAATCGTAATTGAATCGTATAAATAATCGTATCGTGTAGATTGTGCTTAAGAGAGGCTGGTCGCTACTGTTGGCTCAACAGAAGGAAGGAGAAAGAGAGAGGGAAAGAAAAGAGAGGAAGGTAAGAAGAGGGAGGAGAGGAGAGAAGTCCATCTCACAGCCATGTGATCGAAGAATACTCCAATGAGGGATGTTCCAGTTTGAGCCAGGGATCCCAGACTTTTTCAAATTTCTTATGGGTGTCTTTCAGGATCCTAGTTAATGTTTCATTAATCATAAATAAGTTTACCCTAGATTTAACTTTGCTAAAGTTAAAGCGGACCCAAACCAAATATTTTTTTAATTCCAAATATTTAGTTGCACCACTGTGACACATACAAAGCTAAATAAACACTCCTTCAAGCCTATGAGCATTTCAGTGCCTGCTTTTCACCCTTCTCTTTTCATAACTAGGGTTATACAGGTGGCAGCCATTAGCAATTCCTCCTTTGCTGGACACCACCTACTCCACCAGTTTGCCAGATTCTGTCCCGGCAATATGAAAGGAAGGGAGGGGTTCCTCCAATAAATGTAAAATATTTTATATGTGTCATCATGCAGCTGAAAAAGGCTGTTAATTATTTTTATAATTTAGAAAATAGATTTTATTTCTGAAATCTTGTATTTTTCCTTTGGGTCCACTGTTTCTTCCAGTTCTGCACTATGGTCATAGTGGCTGCTGAGAAAATCATGGAGGCCAGTTATAATGTGGTCAATGTCCCTATTTTCTCATGCAGCAGAGCCTGCCATGGGTCCTTAGTGATCGTCTTATGGAATAAAGAGGAGAGCAATTTATATACCAGACACCAAAATCTGATAAGTCGGGGACAGGACCACCAGGTGAGTAGCATATCACTGGTTACTCTACAGCCTCTGAAGCAGATGGGATTAGCAGAAGGGATGTAGCCCAAATAAAGTAATAACATTAACAGAAACCAGATACTTGAATGATAACGCGTTTCTCGGATTGCAGTCCACTTCCTCAGATCAAATAGCAAAAGTATCTTAAAGAGACTCTGTAACATTAAAAAGATCCCCTAGGGGGTACTCGCCTCGGGTGGGGGAAGCCTCCGGATCCTAATGAGGCTTCCCACGCCGTCCTCTGTCCCACGGGGGTCTCGCCGCAGCCCTCCGACTGTCAGTTCAATATTTACCTTTGCTGGCTCCAGCGGGGGCGCTGTGGCGGCTTTCCGTTCCGAACTACACGGAAATACCCGATCTCATTCGGGTCCGCTCTACTGCGCAGGCGCAGGAAACTTGCGCCTGTGCAGTAGAGCAGATCCGACGGCGATCGGGTATTTCCGTGTAGTTCGGAGCCGACAGCCGTCAGAGCGCCTGCGCAGGAGCCAGGAAGGTAAATATTGACGTCACCGCTGCCCGGACTCCACGGAGGGCTGCAGCTAAACCCCTGACGGATGGAGGACGGCGTGGGAAGCCTCATTAGGATCCGGAGGCTTCCCCCACCCGAGGTGAGTACCCCCCAGGGGATCTTTTCATGTTACAGTTCCTCTTTAATACTAGCGGTTTGCAATCAGGGAGCGCCTCAATACACTTTTGTTATTTGACCTGAGGAAGCGGACTGCGATCCGCGAAACGGGTTTTCATTCAAGTGTCTGGTTTCTGTTAAAAAGGTTACTACTTTATTTGGGCTACCTCTTTCTTTTAGAGGTAAGCCTATTTATTGATTTTATCCAGCTTACATTATCCCTTCCACGCATCACATCTTCCTCCCAGTAACATTCAGTAAGGAGTCCTTGGGTAAGACTCCTTAACACTGCAGGATGGCCTACTGAGCTACTCCTTTAGTGGCTACAGCTCTCAAGCACTTTGAGTTCGACAGGAAAAAAGCGTTATACAAATATTAGAATTCTTATCACAGTAGAATCCCTTTAGAGTAAACGTGAAGGGTCCAGGAAAATTAGTTTACTATATCAGAAGTTTACTAAATCAGAAGTTTACTATATCAGATTTGACATACACTGTACATTTAAACAGATGCATTTGCTGGGACCTGAGGACTGAGTTGACTATATCCAGAGGTTTACTATATTAGAGTTTACTATAAAGAGAGTGATGTTCCATTTATTTAAAGGAAGAGAGCTGACATTGTGTTTGATTCAGCTTTGGAGTCATGAGGTTTCCGTTTGTGTGCTGACTTAGATGATTCAGAGTGGGGCTCAGTTGTAAGGGAGGAACTGTGTCATCTTGAGCTGGCTTTCTAATAAAAAACAATCATGTTTTATTAGTCTTTAGGGCTCTTTCACACTAGAGGCTGCGGTAGAAAAGGCTGAAAGTCAGCCTTTTGCTTAACGCCAATACATAGCATTTTCAAAGCGTTTTCAAAGCGTTTTACAGCTCATATGAAAACGTCTTTTTTTTTTCTATAAAAATAAGTGAACAAGTCAGCTGTAAAACGCTTTGAAAAACGCTGAAGTTGGCGTTTTCCATTGACTATCATTGAAACGCCAACAGCCAACTTCGGCTGTAAACAGCCCTGAAAAAGCTCCTGGGAGCGTTGAAACGCAACGCTCCAAAACGCCGAGTTAGATGTGAAAGGTAAAATGAAAGTCTATGGACTTTCATTTTATCTTAGAAAACACCAACTTCGGCTGTGGCGTTAAAACGCCGAAAAAGTCCTCTGGTGTGAAAGGGCCCTTACTGCCAGCTTTGTCACAGGTTACTGTATGCATGCATTTTGAGTGGATAGGGTTAATGTAGGTTTGCATTCAATCTGCCACATTTTTTAGCATTAGAACCTGTCCTTCCCATATTTAACCTATTAGCAGCCCTGCATGCATTATCTCCATATAGATAATGCAGAACACGGCATCTAATGGCATATGCCGTTTTGCTGCCTAATGCAGCTATTCAAAGCGGTGCAGGGAGCTTCTTTAGATTTACCTGTTCTTGGCAGCTATATCGGCTTCTCCTCTTCATCCACCAGTGGCGCTGCACTCCCGTCATCCTATTCTGAGTTCCAATCACATGATATGACATGTGATCATAACCCAGGGGATGGTAAAAACAAGGAACACCAAGAGCCCCAATAGTGTAATATGTACTGGTAAATGGTTACTAGATAGAGTAAATATTAATACTCACACACCAGGGTTACCATTAGGCAACCACTGTAAAGGCAGGCGGGGAGATTTTCCTGACCCCACTCAGGAATAAGAAGTTGCTCTCTGTAGATGAGAAAAAAGGGGGTTCAACCTTCCACCCAGGGTGGACTCAATATTATGCAGGAGAACAGAGGCGCCAAAAGGATAAAAGGAAGCTAAATGAGCTTAAAAACCAAATTCTTGGTAAATAGAGGAGGTAATGGTGGACTTACCTCCTCCAAGTAGACACAAAACGACTGTAGTAAAGACAGTCAATATATTTTATTTATGAACTCCAAATATGCAACGCGTTTCGCAGGTTTGATCCAGCTTCATCAGGCAATAACAACTGAGCAATAGCATATGTGGTCAGTAGAAGAGCCAGGCACCTCTGGGGATGGTGTCAGCATTGCAGTGCCGCCAGGTGGTGGAAGAGGGGTGATGGAAAAGACTCTTCAATCACCCTTTTTCCCCAGGCGGCGCTGCATTGCTGACACCATTCCCTGGGTTACGATCACATGTCATATCATGTGATCAGAACTCAGAAGAGTATGTTGGCATTGCAGCCCCATGGGTGGAGGAGAAGAAAAAACGATCTATAGAGATATATAAATTCTAAACAATAATAATAATAATAATAATTTTCCCAGACTTCTGCATCACAATTCGATTTGCACAGATATTTGTAACATATGAAAATATTATAGAATCCACTGAGAAATAATACACTTTTTTTTACTTGGCTTTTATTATGTTCTGTTTTACTCAAAATGTCACTCAGGCCGTGAATAGCAGTTACACGAAAAAAGACATTGAGCATAGGTGAAGAAATGTGATAACATCTGAATTATGTGTGAAGTGGTATTATTACACCTCAGCAGCGAGTGTTTACAAGTTGCTTGCTAATTGTCATCCTTGAGTTTGTTTCTAAAGAGGCCAGTAGGCCACCACTTCTGCATGTGCAAGGCCTTGTATTGTCTTGGCAAGGTACAATAGTGAGAGGCAGCCAGGAGTTGAAAAGAATGTTCAGTGCGCCATTGTTCCTCTTTCCTCCCACAATGCATTGTTTTAAAAAATACTTTCTGGTGCAATATCCTGTCACGGTCATACTGCAAGGCCTTATTGAACATAATAATGTGTGACATCTATAAAGAGCACAAAATAATAGCATGCCGTATTTTAATAAACGCACAAGGATAATACATTCTCAAACTAAAACTCCAGCTACCTCCAAAATTAAACATGGCAAATAATATAAATTAGGTTGATTAGACTATAAACTGAAGATAGAAGCAAAATGGTAAACAAAATACCTTTTTAGGAGTCAAATGAGTTTGCCAGTACAAGTCAGCCTGCTTTTTGATCTCTGTAGATTTAGCTAGTGGGCAGGTCTACCAGGAATGACTACCAAAGTAGGAAGAATAATAGAGGCTAGACTATATTTAACAGTACTGTAGGACAAATGAAGCTGCGACTGAAGGGGCGATGACAGAAGCAGTGACAATGGTGCAGCATGAAAGTAATTTGCACATTTGTTTCTTTAGCTGAACAGTTCTCTTTCATCTATATTTTCGGTTTATGCACAACAGACACAGAACATCTTGTTAATCACTTTCCTGCACTATCTTTACAGGAAGTGGGATATCAAGGTCGCATGTTCTTAACAGGATGCACAGGATTTTTTGCATCTATATGGCTAGTTGTACAGTTGCAGGAAAGCACAGCTATTTAACACATTTTTGTATTTGAAAATGCAGTGCCAAAAGTAGTGCTTGTACTTTGCACCAAACAATGTGTTCTTACAGTATTTTATAACTTCTTCTTTTTCTTGGATTTAGTTGGGCTTTAACCACTTCAGCCCGCAGGTGTTTTCACTTCTAAGACAGAATCAATTTTCCCCTCAGCGCTCCTTTCATTCATTTGCCAATAACGTTATCACTACTCATCACACGTAAATGATCCACAGCTTGTTTTTTTTTGCCACCTACTAGGCTTTCTTTAGGTGGTACATTTTGCTAAGAATTATTAAATCCTAAATCCATTTTAACGGAAATAATAAGAAAAAACTAGAAAAAAAATGTATTATTTCTCAGTCTTTGGCCATTATAGTTTTAAAATAAAACCTTCTACTGTGCATAAAACCCACACATTTTATTTGCCCATTTGTCCCGGTTATTGCAACGGTTAAAATATTCCTCTAGTATAATGTATGGCGCCAATATTTTATTTGGAAATAAAGGTGCATTTTTTCAGTTTTGCGTCCATCACTTGAGTCCAAGCAAGGTCATATGGGGAGGTCATATAGGGAAAAGATAATTGTAATATACCTTCACAACATACATATTAAAAAATGTCGTCCCTAATGTAACTATTTATGTATTTATTTTTTAACTGTGTTTATTTTTCAATCTTTCCAGGAAGTAAATAATTCTTCCATTCACACCATTTGCAAACAACAAGCTGTAATGGCATGGGGCAAGAGAGCTAAAACTTTTAAGGCCAGGCTATAATGGGTTTAGGACATGTAATAAAGAACCAGCATTGCTCTGCTCAGTCTCAAATTTTTAGGTCAAAGAGTAAAGGCTCATACACACATCAGACCATAGTCTTTGGAAAATGAAAGATCACAGACCAATTTTACACCCTTCCATGTATTATGAGAGCCATACCTACACAGTCTATTCTATTGAGCTGAACTCCCCATCAGACAGAAATCTTTGCAAGATGCTGCACACAAAGATGCTGTAGACATTCAAAAGATCAGCATCTGCAAAAGATCTGTTCCTACAAAAGATCCGTTCCTGCAAAATGCATTCATAGTCTATGATATCTGCAGATCATCATACACACCTTGTTTAACAGACATTCATCTGCAGATCAGATCCACCAGGATGGATTTTCAGATCTGCAGATGATTGTCTGATCTGCAGATGAATGTCAGTCAAACAAGGTGTGTATAATGATCTGCAGATCTCATAGACTATGAATGCAATTTGCAGGAACGGATCTTTGGCAGGAACAGATCTTTTGCAGATACTGATCTTTTGTGTCTGTACAGCATCTGTGTGTGCAGCATCTTGCAAAGATTTCTGTCTGATGGGGAGTTCAGCTCCATAGAAAACACTGTGAAGGTATGGCTCTCATACTACATGAAGGGTGGTAAGATTGGTCTGTGATCTTTCATTTTCCAAAGACTATAGTCTGATGTGTGTATGAGCCTTTACTACTGGTATAGTCTGCAAAGTCCAAACTAGGAGGCAATATCCCTATTGGTCCACTGTTATGGATATGGACCTATAATCAGGCGTTGCTCCCATACACTTATAATTGATATTGGCTGGGACCTGGAGACGTAGTTCACTATACCAAATGTTTACTATACCAGAGTTTATAACGTTTTATACATTTTTTTTAATGATTATACTATATGAGATTGCAAGAACATTTAATTGAAATATTTCTTTACTTTTCTCATTAAAAAAAAAATTGAACTTAAAAATGAGTAACAAATTAACAATAACAAAAAATGATTTTAGCAGCATCTTGGGATCTCCAATTCCAAAAGTGCTACGCTAATGTAAGTTCATGGAGGTGAACCCGCAGTAGTGATTGTGCTTAGGGAAATCGCAATTGCGGGCCCCTGCAGTATTTTCAGAGCCATTGCACTCCAAAACAAACAATAGGACCGCTGCCAAATTTATTTTTAATCGCTGTACAAAATCGATTTTGCAGCGATTTTACTACCCGAACCAGGAAAAAACAAAAAGTATAACATTAATCACAATTGCTCTGCAAATGCAAGCACTCAAAAAATGTCATACAAAGATCCGTTTTAAAGAACCATAGGTTGCCTGACACATGTTTCACGGCCAGGAGCCGCTTCCTCAGAGGCACACAAATGTATAGATATCAGTTTAAAAACAGATACATACATAGGTCAATACACCTACCCTCATTCAGATGTCCGTGCTCATCAGGAAACAGTGGACAAAACCACTAGTAAAAAAAAAAAATACATTGCTTGCTTACCAGGGTAAAACAAGGGTTAAGGAACCGCAATCTACAAAAAAAAAAAATGTATATAGCGCATAGTCAGTAGAAACTAGGGCTGTAGAGTCGGCCCAAAAATCCATCGACTCCGACTCCTCAGTTTAGGATTCCACCGACTCCGACTCCTCGACTCCGACTCCTCTAATTTGCATATTACAATTTTGTTGATTAACAGTATGTAACGTGAAATTCGTCCAACGCTTAGGAATTTTACAAGACAACTGAAGTGAGAAGGATATGTAGACTACTATATTTATTCCCTTTAGACTAAAACTAGTCCTTGGTAAGAGTACTTGTAAAAGGTACAAACCGGAACAAAGAACATCTATCAGGCCCTAGGCAATGTAACTGTGGGTACATGTAAGAGTGATGTGCAGGTACTCTGCAGGGGACTGAGGGGATTCTTCCTCTATTACACATTCTTCATGCACAATCTGAACCAGGTTTATGGGTGACAGACAACACCTCTCTGTTCAATGTGCACAACATTCTCAGTGGATTCCCTGCAGCTCTGTGGGGAGTGCATATGTAGAGTATAGTACTACTGTGTAACAAAGTAAACCTGAGACAGATGAAATTAATGTTTTATACATACCTGGGGCTTCCTCCAGCCCCTTAAGGCTAATTAGTCCCTTGCTGTCCTCCTCCGCCACCTGGATCTTCTGCTAGGAGTCCAGGTACTTGAGCCAGTCTGGCGCAGTGCACATGCACACACTCCGCCGCCGGGAGCGTACTACACCTGCGCAGCACTATTGCGCAGGTGCAGAATGCTCCTGGCTGTGGAAGCGGGAAAGAAGAAAAGCCGGAACCATCCAATGCTCTTTTACTGTTTATTGAAGGCTGTCATAATAGTACACCTGTACAGAAAGCGACGTTTCGGAGCGATGTCCTAGCTCCTTTATCAAGCCATGACAGCCATACAAGTAATGCATTTACAGACAAGTTTATATAGTACATCATATCAACCTAAACCAATCACAGGCTAGTATTTCCATAAGCCAATCCCTGTTAGGCATACTTGAGCCGGACCTGATGGGGAACGGTTTTCATAGTGGGAGAACCAATGGAAAAGATCTGCTCACCTTTTTGAAATGTGTCCGTTCACCTGGCCACGCACTGCGCCGATGACATCCCCCAATCCCATAATACACAGCGTTAGTACCACCCACCGGTGCGCCGGACCTGGTGGTGAACTGTGTATGTAGGAGGGCAACACTGCAACGTCATAGACGTTGCCAGGGAGACGCCAGAAGAGGCAGGACGCGCACGTCACTGTCTCACGCCGGCCGATCACGTGGAAACTAATCCACCAATCGGCCGGCCCGCCGTCTCCCTGTATGTCAACAGCAGCATCGGAGCATGCTGCGTTGTCAAGGAGATGGAACGCCAGTAGGGGCTGTCTGTGCGGGGAGATGGAGAGCAGACACATAAGCCAAGCGAGAGATGTCTCAACTGTCTCAGAATGCAGTAGACATATTATAAAGCACCAAGGCTTATCAAAGTCTCTAACACTTAGATCAAAGCAGAGGCATAAACTATAGGATAACAAACAAAACAACACAAGACTGAGGGCTAAAACAGAACCCCTATTTAGACAAATGGGTAAAATGTTATATAAGTGGTAATAGATCGTATTCACGATTCATACCACGGGGCTTCAAGGTATCGAGTGTGCGTATCCAATGGGCCTCACGGTACAACAGCTGCCTGTGTCTATCTCCACCACGTTTTAAAGGAGGCACGCTGTCAATAATCTGGCAGCGTATCTGGCTCACATTGTGTTTAAAAAGAGAAAAATGGCAGGCAAATGGTTGATCCGTAAGTTGCTCTCGGATAGCATGTTTGTGTGAGGATAGTCTGACCTTAAGTTTCTGAGTGGTCTCCCTTACATAGAGGAGACCACACGGACATTTCAAAATATAGACAACACATTGTGAGTCACAGTTGTATATACCTCTGATATATCTCTTGCCAGACCTTGGATGGGTAAAATAATTACTTCTGATGACCGAATTGCAGTGCATGCAGTTAAGGCAGGGGTACATGCCTTTCCTGGAGCCCTCAGGCGGCCTAACCAATGTCCTCATTTCTGCATGCGTCAATTTGTCCTTTAATGTAGGTGCTCTCTTATAAGAGAACAGAGGTGGATTGTGAAACTCAGGGACCGAGGGAAGTGACTGGGCCAAAGAAGGCCAATGTTTTTTAATAATACAAGCAACGTCCTTACTAAGGACGTTGTATTGTGTGACAAAAGGGATCCGACTACCAGTATTTCTTCTAAGTCCCGGTGTTGTACTTATAGCCGAACTGCGTGCCTCTGCAACCAGGTCATCAGGATAGTGTATACCCATAAATTTCAAAGACATTTCATTAAACCTAGTTTCTCGTGTAGTAGTATCACCCACTATACGGCCTACCCTCCCAAATTGAGACTTAGGGATCGATCTAATAGTCTTAATAGGATGGAAACTTTTATATTACAGGATAGCATTTCTGTCAGTGGGTTTAACGTACAAGTCAGTGCGAAGTGACCCACCAGAGAGAATGACCATAGTGTCTAAAAAATTGATCTGATGTTGATCACAGTGTGAAGTGAGTCTGATGGGTTCGCACTGACCATGAATTTCACCCACAAATTGATCAAGGGTCGAACGTGGCCCCGCCCACACGCAAAACACATCATCAATATAGCGTAGCCAACAAAGGGCATATTTTTTAAACAGATTGTTATTGTATACAAATGATTCCTCATACTGATTCATGTATATGTTTGCGTAGGACGGGGCCACATTGGACCCCATTGCAGTTCCTCGAACCTGTGGAAGCGGCACGTAGCCAGACTGCTCTGACTGGCTGAATTACCGGGACTCATAGCAGAAGTTCCAGGTGGTGAAGGAGGACAGCGAGGGACTGATTAGCCTGAAATTAATTTGTAGTCACCAAACCAAATTTTAACATATCAAATTATTTGATTTCATGAGCAAATTATTTGATTTCATGATTACATTTGCATAAACCAGCATCAATACAGAATTATTTCCATCTCATTGACCATCTCTATTAGTGACACGGCTACATATCAGGCTTTATTCTTACAGCATAGACGTTATTTAGTATATATAAGAGATTCCTGTGTACACATCATATATACTGTACAGTCACAATCAGATATGTAAAATACGGGGACTGCTTTATTGAAGCAGCACAAGTAACTAATTTTGATTGGTTTATTTCATTTTTGTGGACTGAGCACAGCTATTACTGTATAGATACTGTATATATAGACATTATTTTTAATGACTGTTATCTGAGAAATAGAAAATTTTATCATATTTTCTATTTTATTACAGTTACAAATTCATTAGGAGTCGGAGACGGTGCATTTTTTCCCGGCTCCGACTCCAGGCACCCAAAATTGCTCCGACTCCACGACGCCGACTCCAAAGCCCTGGTAGAAACAGAGATCGATATCCCCGAATCTAGAACCTCCCGTGCATATACAATTTCATAGCTGTGACCAGAGCTGGCAGAAAAGCTACAAAAAGACTATTAAAGGGAACAGCCGTGTGCCCTTGGTGCAGTGATGGCTAACTTTGGCACTCCAGCTGTGGTGGAACTACAAGTCCCATGAGGCATTGCAAATACTCTGACAGCTCTAAGCATAACTCGGGGAGCCAGATGCATGATGGGATTTGTAGTTTTGTCACAGCTGGAGTGCCAAGGTTAGCCATCACTGCCTTAGTGTAAGCTGTAAATAAAGTGTGAACCAATCACCACATAAAAAGGTAGGCTCCGTATATAGACATCTGTATCATACCACCAAATGATAATGCCCAAAGACTAGAAGCTCCATTAAGCATATACAATATATATGGTGAAAAGCACCCCTCAACAAACTGTAATATATAAGATGCCTCAGTGTAAAATAAGTGATCAATTGCCATACCATACCACAGTGTGTGAACCCAATAACGTGGGTACAGGCTAGAGGGAGACAGACCACAACCACGCTTTACTAGATACAATGCCCCAGAGTGAAAATCAGATAACATAAGGGTAATATCCAATGGATTTATCCCAAAGTGTAAATCCTGTGACATAGGTAGTGAACAAATGGTAATACATATGCCACCTAACAGCCTTACAAACGGTTTTGTCTATACTAATTGCACAGTGTGTTGGGTGGAGCTATACAAAAATATTTTATTTGGAAATTTGTTGTACTCAAAAAATTTGCTTGAAAAATTGTCAGAACTAGCTTTAAAATAGTTGTACAAAGCGCTAGGAAAAACGCCAAGCGATTGCAACTGTGATTAGCGATCTATAGTGAGCATCTAACCTAACTCTGCTTTGATCAATACATTATTGCTACCTTTTAGATTGTTGTTTTTAAAGCTAAACCCATTCCAGGTTGCGGATATAATAAAACAAAAGAGCAAAAAGAGAACATCGAAAAAGAAATAAAAAAAACAAAAAAACATTAAAACAAAAAAACATAAAAAAGTAACAGAAGGTTAAAGTTACGTCTTTGAACAAAAACGGCAATTTCCTTTTCCTCATTAAAAAAAACCCTGACACACGGCACTGGCGGCAGAGATTATGTTGTGAAAACACGTTACAACACATGGCACTCCCTGATCAAGACATGCAGACAGGAGCAGGAGGAAGGGGGGGAAAAAAATCACTGTTTCATGATTAGAATCGCAAATACTGGAAGAGACCCAAATCCATCATCTGGAAGCTGAGCAGCTGGTACGGCTTGGTAGTAATACCTTGGCATTTCCTATTAGCTAGAACTTGTAAAAATTGATTTTTCATCTGCCACATACAAGGGGAAATGCTCTTCTGTTTTAAGATATTTTTATATCTTTTCTTTAAATAAAACATGTGCATTTACAGACGCAATGTCTGTCTGTTCGACTCCCTGCCAGCTTAATTTGTATGAATCTATGCTGGGCATGAAGAGGCCACAGTTCCAAACCACTCCAACTCCATTACATAATTTAAAGCAGACTTATTCACTTGTGTTTTTTATTCTCTAGCTGATCAGTGTATAATTCTGTCCGCTTTCAGACGGGAGGCCGAACTGCTTTGCTTGTCGGGCAGTTTAGTGCAGAGGCGTAGCTATGGGGGGCAAGGCGGAACATGTGTCCCCGGGCGCAGCACTGTGAGGGCACTCAGCGTGGCTGCCACGCCCCTAGGTGCATGAGAGGTGGGGCTCACTGGCCACCCAAAGTGTCTGTTTCTCTCCCTCCTTCCCTCCGCAGAGCAGTACGGGAACATTAATAACAGCAGAGGACTTACCAGCTCCAACGTTCCAGTGATGACATCATCTTTCTCTCTACTTGTTAACAGTAGTGTCATGTGACAAGAGACACCGCTGTTAACAAAAGTTACCTAATCTATAGGGGGGCAAATCTGGCTATCTAAATGGGGGAAGGGAGCACATCTGGCTATCTATGGGGAAAGGGAGCACCTCTGGCTATCTATGGGGGGGGGGGGATAGGAGCACCTCTGGCTATCTAAACAGCATTTGTACATCTGGCTCTGCCCATGACCACGCCCCCATTATGGTGCATGGCCACACCCATTTTTTTTGCACAGGACTGTCCAGAGGGGGTTGCAAAAACTGTCTTTGTCCCCGAGAGCTGAAAACCCTAGCTATGCCTCAGGTTCAGTAACATCTCTGCTGTCCATTAGCACCATTCACATACAATTAAAATTAAGCCGAAAGGCAGCGATTTTAACACCACACGTGTCGTCACTTGACATGTGGTGATATTACTATGCAGCAGAGAACCACGACATGTTGTGTCTGAGCATGGCTGCAACTGCACTCAGAAATCCATTGGGGGGGAGGGGGGTGTTGCCTGTCTAAAGTCAGTGTGTGGGTAACAAGCGCCCAGACGGTGTCTTTTCACAATTGGCATCTGTCAAAAGGTAGGATATGCTAGCCTATATTAATAGTAAAGCCTGTCACACACGTATTATTTTGGGTTATCCGGCAGATTGCTAAATGACTAATGAGAGCGTGGTCTTCTTTTGTCACCAAGGCTGCAGGATGATGCTTGCTCCTTTGCCTCCTACTTTTGTTCTTCTCCTCTCCACCGTACCATACACACTGTCACCTTTAAGGTCGATTACTGATCGCTAAGGTTGACAGAATTTGAGTGTCTACAAGGCTTAAGTGAGAACTTGATTCTTGAAGGCGATGTGTTGAAGGTATCAAAAGCAGATATCAAAACAAATATATGACTTGAGAGACTTTGACAAGGGACAAATTACAATAGCTAGATAGCTGGGTCAAAGGATCTCCAAAATATCAGGTCTTGTGAGATGATACTGCTATGCAGTGATTAGTACCTACCCAAAGGCGGTCCATGGAAGAAAGGTTAGAATCATAGGTGCTTACGGAGCAATCATGCACATGAGGAGTTATGGATATGCACAGAAGAGCTACTGTATCATTTATTGCTAAAGAAAAAAAAAACCTTCTCTCTGGCAATGAGAAGGTACACAGCATATCAAAGCCAGCTGTATATAGGGCATTGTAGTCACAGATCAGTCAAAGTACCCATGGTGACCTGTGCCCAACGCCAAAGGCATCTACAATGGATACGCAAGCATGAACACTGGATGTCAGGGGGATGGAAGAGGGTAGTTTGGACTGAAGAATCATGTTCCCTTTGGCTTCCATAATCTCCCAAATCTCCACCCAAATCCGGCATCTTAAGGATGTGCTAGAAAATGAAAAATATACCCATTCATGGAGGTCCTACTTGGCAATTTACATGGCTTAAAATATCTGCTGGTAACATCTTGGTGCCAGATACCACAGGACTGTATCTGTGGCCATGTGGAGTAAATGCCTTGAAAGGTCAGAGGTGTTCTGGTGGCACAGGTAGGATCTACAGAATATTAGGTGGGTGGTGCATTTACAGATCCGCGACTCTATGCGTCAGCATATTAGGATTGATACTGCACATTCTTTGCTCTCTAAACATACATTTGTACAAGGTTTTAGTTTAGCTTTTATTTCTGCCATTTTATATTTTTACTTTGATTCTCTTTTGTATGGTGTTTTCTGATTACCTAAACTGACAAAAAAAAGAAGAACAAGGTAATAGCGAGAAATAATCACGTAGCTTATTCTTTCAATGGATTGTTTCCACATGAAAGCAACAGCTGGGCTTTCATTCTGGCTTCCTGAGACAGGGCTGTGCTAGGTACTGATTTACAGCTGCTGTTGTGGAGCTAGAAGAGGCAGCAACCAATGAAAATGGTTCATGAAGCTGCCACCAGAAGTCTGCAATGCATAATGTGAAGTTGTTGTGTAAATACGGAGCTGAGATCCTGGCATTTCTATCACAGGGTTGGGCTGTTTACAGATCGACAGCTGTTGAAGACCTACAAGTGTCGGAATGATCCATTGCTGGCTGTGAAGAATTTTGGATGATGGCAACTTCTTCTCAGTTGTAACTTGGAACTGCTTTAGAACGACCTGAGTAAAGCTAAATACTCACCTCACAAGGCAGGAGTCACTTTGTGTGGGAGTCGTCTGGGATCTTAAAGGACCACTGTCGCGAAAATCTTAAAATGTAAAATATATGTAAACACATACAGTATAAATAAGAAGTACGTTTCTTCCAGAGTAAAATGAGCCATAAATTACTTTTCTCCTATGTTGCTGTCACTTACAGTAAGTAGTAGAAATCTGACATTACCGACAGGTTTTGGGCTAATCCATCTCTCCATAGGGGATTGTCAGCATGGCCTTTATTCTTTATAAAGACATACCCTGAAAAAGATGATATAAAGATGCTGGCCGGCCTCCCTGCTCACCGTACACTTTTTTGGTAGTTGGACGGAGCAACTGCCATTCGCTAAGTGCTGTTGATAATAAAGAAGACCCTGAGAACCCCCCATGAGGAGATGGACTAGTCCAAAACCTGTCGGTTCTGTAAGATTTCTACTACCTAGTGTAAGTGACAGCAAGATGGGAGAAAAGTACTTTATGGCAAATGTTACTCTGGTATAAACGTACTTATCTGTGTACTAGGTTTCCACACATTTTACATTTTAAGATTTTTGCGTAGTGGTCCTTTAAATATATGATCTGCCGTAGCAGTCATTGTCGCTGCGCGTCGCCATACGTTGTTTAATAATCATGCACCTGTTCCCATATTGCGAGATTGCAGAAACAATCGCTTGTCGCTGAAAAAAAAAATTGCTGGTCAGGGAAAGGTACAGTGGGTAGGGACCATAAGAGAATTTTTTTGTAGTTACATTCACGGACTACATAACCCAGCAAGCCTGAGACACTTCTGGAAACTACAAAACCCGGCAGATGCAAGTGCAACTCAACTTAATTTCATCATATACAGGGAAACCTTGGTTTGTAAACATTCATTTTGTCCAAATTAAATTAAAGATGATTTTTTTTTCCACAATTCAAAAAAATGTATTCAAACATTTTTAATACAAAGTACTGCACTGTATAAAGTAAACATGCATACAGTACAGAAAAAAATTTACCTGCACTTTCATTTTGAAAAGAATTGTGACTGGTGGAGATGAGAGGATGAGTGTTATGTAGGAAGACGCACTATAACAAAGAATCATTGCCATCTGTTGGCTCACCCAATCAGTTAATTGGATGGCACCTGATAATTTGGGAGTGGTCATAGGCCGCTGTAAAATAATTGGATGTGCTGCAGCGGTAATATGGGTGCGGTATAATTAGCGCCTATGGCCTGAAGTTCCACTATACTATAACAGAATTCCAGCTCAGGATAATTGGCGGCTAAGGCAGGAGCGAAACTTTGGTGCGGGATAATTACCAGCTATTCTACGGGGGGAGTCTGTTGCAGGAAAGTTTGCAGTTGCTTTTGCCCATTTTAGAGGATTTTATAGAAACGCAACAATTTGCCATTGTGGCAATTTTGCCAAGATTTTAATGCATAATAATGGGAGCATGATTTTAAAAAAGTGGATTGAAAATTGCTCTGCAGTGTGTCTCAGCCCTCAGCTAGGTCTGGTGGGAATAAAAAAAAATGGAAAGCAGCACCCTAAAGAGTGGTGAGAAAGTGTGGGTGTACCTTCCCATTATGGATATAAATAGAGAAACTGAAAGGCAAGGTAAGCACAGAGGTATGTTTCAGCTGGATCTACATACTTCTGTGTGTTATCCATTCCTCTCCTTGATCTTCTTCTGAAAAAAAGTCAACTTTTTAGACAGGAAGAGGCAGGCTTCCCCTGCAATGTTCACTCCTATCACCCTCCCATTCCTTCCTCTTGAATGGAGTCAATAGGGAGGGGAAGAGCAAGGAATGGGAGGGTGACAAAAAGGTATTTTGGCAGCAAGCCTACCACTTCCTGTATGATAATTTGACTTTAGCCAAAAAATACTTTTTGGCCAAAAGCTAAAAAATACTGATATATTCGACTATTGGTATTAGCCAGTGCCCAATAGTAGAATATTGTTAATTTTACCAATATTCTACTTGTAGTTTCACCCAGTGTCCAAATTGCTACAACGCCCTTTTTTAAAACCTCTGTGTTTGCCTTAGGAAAGGTATCCTCGGTTCAGGTGAGCTTTAACCGCTTAACACTAGACGACTATAGGTGTCCAGATAGAAGCTGCTGTAGTCTATCTGAACACCCATCACTCATTCCCGGTGGCACTTACATAGGATCAATCGGTGAAGGGGAACATGTGATACCCGAGCCAACTGAAGCCCCTGTGAATGAATCAACATGCCAACCCATGTTGATTAATAAAAATGAAAGTTCAAATATAGTAAAAAAAAAAAAAAAAAAAAAAAAAAGGATGAAGTGCTTCCTAATAACTACCAGGATAGTGTATAGTGCCACCTAGTGGCCAAAAAGTAAAACTAGAATATATACATATAATATTTAATATAACCTTATTAACCCCCCACCCTCCCCCGTAGCTACCAAAAACACGTTAGAAAAAAGGGACAGTTAAAAAAAAACAAAAACATAAATAGGTACCTTAACCACTTCACCACTGAGGGGGTTTACCCCCTGACCACCAGAGCAATTTTCACCTTTCAGCGCTCCTTCCATTCATTCGTCTATAACTTTATCATTACTTATCACAATTAAACGATCTATATCTTGTTTTTTCCACCACTAATTAGGCTTTCTTTAGGTGGGATATTATGCCAAGAATTATTTTATTCTAAATGTGTTTTAATGGGAAAATAGGAAAAATCTGGGAAAAAATTAATTATTTTTCAGTTTTCGGCCATTATAGTTTTTAATTAATGCATGCTACTGTAATTAAAACCCATGAAATGTATTTGCTCTTTTGTCCCGGTTATAAAACTGTTATAAAATTGTCCCTATCACAATGTTTGGCACCAATATTTTATTTGGAAATAAAGGTGCATTTTTTTCAGTTTTGCGTCCATCCCTAATTATAAGCCCATAGTTTATAAAGTAACAGTGTTGTACTCTCCTGACATAAATATTTAAAAAGTTTAGTCCCTAAGGTAACTATTTGTGTATTTTTTTTTATTGTACATTTTTTTTATTTTTTTTTATTACAAAAAAAAAAAAAATTGGGAGTGTGGGAGGTAATGAGTTAATTTTTTGTGTAAAAGTAATTTATTTGTATGTGAAAAATGTGTAGGGTGTAGTTTTACTATTTGGCCACAAGATGGCCACAGTAACTTTTTGTTTTAATGCGACCTCCAAGCGTCCTTCCGGAAGCTTGGAGGAAGTACTTGGAGGCTGGGTAAGATCACAATGATCGCGCTGCCCATCGGAGAGCAGCGGATCATTGCGGGGCTTAGATCAAAGAACGGGAATGGATTTTCCCGTTCATTGATCTCCGGGCGAGCGGGCGGCGGCGTGTTTACTAGCGGCGGGCGGCGTGTTTACGAGCGGGAGCACGGACAGCGGCGGGAGTGCGCAAAGTACGGATTTCTCTGTCCCTGGGGGTTAAAGGATGGAAAAAGGGACGGAGAAATTCGTACGGGCGGGGGAAAAGTGGTTAAGGTCTGAGCTTTATTAATATGTACACAATGAGGGTATATTACTGTTATTTTAGCAATGAAGGCGCTTGTAATTATTGATAGGGTAGAAACTGGAAAAATGCACCTTTATTTGCCAAAAATATATTGTTGCCTTACTAGGAACTTAATTTCAATGTTTTGGTAGCTGGGACAACTGGTCAAATGCAATGTGTGAGTTATATCTATAGTAGCATTGTTTATTGTAAAACTATAATGGATGGAGTTGGCGAAACTGTGTATTTTTTCATTTCGTTTTTTGTATATCCTGAAGGTGAAAACAACCCGCAGGCTAAAGTGGTTGAAGTTGAACTTCAGGCAGATATACCCTGTATACGCATGTACAAACTGACTTCTAGCACCAGTTGATCTTAAACTGTGCCCATCCATTGATTTCAAGCTACAAGTGCAGCAACACTCAGCTAAAATGTCTAGAATAAAAAAACAAAACAAAAAAAAAACACTTCAACACATCATGTGAAAAAAGTGATGGTATCCCTATTACGAATCGCACCAAACCCACATTAAATTTAAAGTTCTCCTTCAGCAGGAGACCTCTAAACCTACCATGCGAAGCAAACAGAGGGTTAATCGATGCCTTAAGTAAAGTTGCAGATGATAAATATTTTAGAGGCAGCCATTCTACTTCGGGTTTGAAGTGTCATAAGCAATCTCTCTCAGAAATCAATATTCACACAGCACATCCTGGGGGAAAAGGGAAGTAGACATGCAGTGAAAGTTAATGTGAGCCATCAAATAGACGTCTACCTTAATCCCTATTGCTGTTTTCTTGGCTTCTGCTTTTAGTCTTGTTGCTTTTAATACAGGCTTGTTTTTCTTGTAGTCTTGTCTTCCTAAAGGAGAAAATAGGATGAATTATTGATGGGGAAATGTATACTCGTAATTATTTTAGCATTATTGATTTTTGTGCTTTTGTATTAAAACACACATGGACACAACCTTGAAGTTTTGCTTTAGCAGATACATAATCAAGGCAACACAGAATTATCTTCAGTATTGTGGCAGAGTAGAGCTATGAATGTACTGAAAGCTACAATGCTGAATTGACTCGGTCAATAAGCAGAGCTTATTTCCTATATTACAAAGCATCATGCACGGAAAATATAAAGGAGTTCAATACAGCGCCAGGCCATCTGTGTTCTTCAATGGGGGACTCATTCCGCATCCCGCAATGTATCGCTTATATAAAGACTAAAGCTAAATACTCACCTAACCATGGATCGGGGAACCTCACAGCGACGCCTCCTAACGAATGAGGTTCCCCAATCCATCCTTCTTCCTGCGGGAACACACTTTTGGTACACGAAGAGCTTAAATGAGAGGTCAAACGTCGTCGGGGATCTTCAAGATCCGATTTGTCGTGACGGTCGTTATTGCCGCACATCACCAAATGTTGTTTGCATGATCATGTGCCTGTACCCACGTCGTGATATCTTGGAAACAATCGCTCGTCTCTCTCTCGCTCTCTCAAAAAAAAAATTGCTGGTCATCTGAAAAATTGTGGTGGGTTCTTAACAAAGAATATGTCAAATTACACTAAGACTAGAAGTGTCAGTGGTAACGTGCCCATTAATGGTATCATTTTTTTCATCAGATGTGATCTTTCGATGCAATCTTTACAAATGTAAATTAATTTGGAAAGGTAACTACCTATTGTTCGCATAAACAGGTTGATTAGGTCATTTACTCTCTTCTAAGTTGATCATAAAATCCAACTTACAATAGATTACATTTTCTGTTCCAATTGACCATAGAATCATTTTACATCACTGCACATTTTCCTACGCAATTAAATCTAAAAAATGGAGTCAAAATGGAGATCGCATCTGATGAAAAAAAAAAATTACCCTCAATGGGTACCTGTAGTATTGAGAATTGAAATCAGATTGAGAATTGTTTCCATTTTTTCCTATTGAATGAATAGAAAAAGAGATTGCATTTTCATTAGTGCAAACATACTTCCCCTTGCAGGGTGTATTCTAGGTGTTACTTCCGAGATGATCCAGCACAGCTCTTTAATCTGAAATCACTTTATTGGATCATTAAAACATGTACAAAAATAGCTGCATAGTGGCTACGGTCCACCGTTTTGGACCATCACAGTCCTTGTTCATGCCACACAGCCAAATGAGCAAATATAGCCAAAGCCACAGCATGGCGACCAATCAGAGGACAGTATACAAATGACCGGACCTAATGGAAGACTACAGGGTTTGTCCACACAGGGTACCACCCATCCATCCTATTGGTCAAAAATTCATGATGTCATTGCAACAATAAAAACACATATGTGAAAAAACATCTCTCACTCTGATCAGATATAACTATAAGTTACCTAAAAGATCCCAGGTGAAGCTCAGAGCATCATGAAGCAGAGTGCATAAGCAAAATTGTATACCTAATAGCGCACAACCACGCTATGCTGCAAAAACAGCGATGCCCGCCGTCGCGACGGCAACCCACATCACATGACCGCAACAACGGAATGATGTACACAATGTCACTACACAGGCGTCCAATCACCGCTGCGGCGCGGGAAAACAGACGCGTTGCAAGCGTACAATAGTACGGAATCAACCAGACAAAAATACGCATGTCCAATGCTTGCAATGGATGCTCTAAGCTTGAACCCATAAAGTAACACTCCAAGTTCCACAAAAATTGCCAAAAGGGCAAGGGAACATAGTATACATATGGACAGATAGAAAAGGCCCCCACTCCAAAACAACAGGCACAAGGCAGCAGGGCAACTACCATACAAAATTGAGATCATATTCCTTGTTTAACCCCCCACGGCCAATGTCCCCAGTTCCCTTATCCGACGTGCTTCTCTTTTTAGCAGTTCTCTACCCCTATCACCCCTAAACTCATGGAGTACCGCATCTATTACTTGGACTCTGAGTTGACTAATGTCATGTCTAAATTGAACAAAATGTTCTGAGACCGCATGGTCTAAGCTTTTACCCCTGATATTAGATTTAGTTTGGAAACATGTTCCCTTAGTTCTTGTGTGGTTTTCCCCACGTAGCAGCTGCCACATGGACACTTAAGCATATACACAACATAGCGTGAACAACAAGAAAAACGTTCTCTAATCATATATCTCTTCCCAGAGGAAGGGTGCGAAAAGGTATCACCTCTAATAATGCTGTGACACATGGCAGCTGAGAAAGGGGAATGTACCACACACACAGGGCACCTGTATGCTGGAACCACGGTTAGGGTCTGAGTGTACTAACCTAGACCTGAGCGAGGGGGCCCTTTTAAAAGAGAACAAAGGAGGTTGTTGGAATTCGGGAACATGAGGGAGGGAAACTTTAAGAGTGCGCCAATGTTTAGTGATGATGCGTTGTACCTCATCACTGACCGTATTAAAAGTAGAAACAAATGCTATTCTTCCCTCTTCCACCAAATGCTACTCTTCTCTTCCGATATTTGTTAAGTGTTCATATTGGCTATTGGGTATGCTGACCACCTGATGACGTGGATGGAAGCTATTAAAATGGAGCACCGAATTCCTGTCCGTAGCTTAAAGCGGAATATAACCCTGCATTTCAACTTTGCTCTAAAACATTATTTACAGCATATTATATGCAACCAGCATTTTTTTTTTACTAGACCAGCATTGGAAGGGTTAAACACAGAGGTTTAAAGTTCCGTTAAGAGATATGCAGAAGTTCAGATAGATACATTTAACTAAATAGAATGTAACAAGTGATAAATGTTACACACTCTTTGGCTGTCCTCCAGCTCCTTCTCAGTCAGAGAGAGTGAGTCACATTCCACACTTAGATACATTTATGTAAACAAAATGTATCTATGTAAGCTTCGGATGCGTCTGCAGTTCTCTCCAGGAACTTTAAAGCTCTGTGTAACCCTTCCAATGCTGGTCTAGTAAAAAAAGCAAATGCTGGTTGCATATCATATACAGTAAATAATGTTTTAGAGCAAAGTTGAAATGCAGGGTTATATTCCGCTTTAAACAAGTCAGTGCTCAGCTTCCCATCTTTCTTGTAGATACAAGTGTCCAAAAAGGACACCTTCTCCTTTTCCGCACTGACCAGCAAACGTATGTGGCTACATTTACTATGTAATATATCAGCGAACACTAACACTGATCTAAAAAACTGTGTAATTCAGTGTCCAAAAGAAAAAAGTTGGGGAAATTAGTAGGACAAAAAGAAAGTCCAACATTAAGAACTCTCTCTTCAACAGTACTGAGAGGAAAATCTGAGATGTTCACAACTAGGGAAACTACGTTTTCCTCTGGCGTAATTGCAAAGGATTGCTCCTGTTGTTTTTGCCCTTTGGACCGATGTTTTCCACCGCCCCTTTTCCTGTACTGACAGGTGAGGAGTCCCCTGAAGGTACCGAGGTCTCAGATGTATTGCTTTCTTCTGCGGAGCTGCCTGTGGCTCCGCCTTTAGGACGTGGAGAGTTACAAGGCCTGGGTCTGCCGCGTCCTCGTCCCCTGCCAACTGCAGGGTTAGGAACCTTTTGCCATGCATATACGTATCCACTTGTGTAGTCAGAGACATCTCTTTTAAACTTGGCTCGTTTTGTCTCCTCCTGGTAGTGCAGGAAAGTTTCCATCTTGTCATCAAGACTTTCCATATACTGGTCATATTCCTCTCCCATCAGTGCATGGCGCAGTTCCGTTTCAAGAGCTTTCACTTTCTCATCAATCACCTGTAGTTTACGATGTATTCTCACAATTGTGAATAGAATGGAATCAAAAGCGATTTTGTTCTAGAATCCCTCCCATCCCTTGCAAAAATCTTTATCGCCTGGAAACATCATTGGTGGCACGTTTCCTCTTATAGACCTTGGAATTCTTCCAGCTTTATAATATTCAGCTAATGTTTTAGCATGCAAGTCATATGAGATTCTGCACTTGCGTAGCATCTCGATCTCACGCTTGATGAGTTTGGCATCTGATTGGTTCAAAAAAGTGGCGCCCCCTTCGGCCAATGCCAGGATGCTCTGCGCCTGCGCCTCGGAGTAAAACTGCCCACTGGGGCCAAATCCGCGTCCGTATCCATCATGGTGCAGGTCCTTGGGTACAAGTCCAGTAACCAAAAAGGTGTATGCGACCGCACTCAAGCGATGCTGGGGAATGGCGTGCAGTGGATCCACCCGTGTACCCACAGGGTATATCAAGCAATTCTTCCAAGATGATCCAGCACAGCTCTTTTATCTGAAATCACGTTATTGGATCATTCAAACGTACAAAAATAGCTGCATAGTGACTACGGTCCACTGCTTCGGACCATCACAGTCCTTGTTCACGCCACACAGCCAAAACATATTTTTCGGATTTTAATCTAAAAAAACAAGCACAAGCATGAACAGAAATTTCAAACAAGTTTCTTCCTCCAGTTTCCTACGTATCCTCCATAGTTTCACACATTGGACCAGATATAGAGTAATTCACTTGTTTCCTCTAGGAGATCATTTTGTATCTTTTGTTTAATTGCTCTCTGCAATTGAAAAAGTACCAAAAAGTAGGTTAAAAAAAGTCCTGTATTTTCTTGCTTGCTGGTGGCTTAAAGGGCATTTTATTTATAATGTGAAACTATCACCTAGGAGAAAACTTATGAGAAGTGAATTGGATCGGGCCCATTGGGGTTGATTCATGAAATAGCGGTAATATTACCATGCATGCACGTTACATCCATTATGTGTGAAATAGTACCAGTCGACACTTGCTGTGAAAGCAGACAAATGTTATCCGCTTCACAGAATGCAGGAACGGACGTGTCAACAGATCCCATGTTAAGCACAGGATCTTTTCACACTCATCATTCTGAAAGGATCCGTTTGATTCATTTGAATAATCGGAGTGCAAAGTCCTGACCTGCAGGATTTTTCTGAACACCACAGACACTGCGAATGCCAATTGGATCTATGAAAGCTTATGGGAATGGACAGTGTCCGTTCTTCTCTAGGCTGTCCTTAGCATACGTTACTTTACTTACTGGTGTTTTGTCACCTTGTCTTCAGTCATCTTCTGCCCTCAGTTCCACCCCCACTGCTGCCACCACTGCAGGAGAGAAGCTCTGGCTTATAGATCAGAGCCCCAGCAGAGGCATCAGGTTCCCATTGGATTGCAATGGGACCAATGAAAATCCTTTCTGGTTTTAGGGAGAATTAGCAGTGTTCGTATTATAACACCGCCATTGAGTTGGTGCTGGGTGAGCCGAATGACAGCTCACCCTGCTGCCGCTGAAATTCCTGGCGGTGTTAAATACTATTCCCTTTCCGAAGCATAGCTTCTTGGAAGAAGAAGAAATTCAGAGTCCAGCAATTGCCGGAACCCCAAGTTTCCTGATGCGTAGGCCATGGACTATAGCATTGTAGCTATAGCCATGCCAAACTCAGGCACTATGCGGCCGGCGCTGTGCGCTACGAACTTCTGTTTCGGGATTACCTGAAACTGTTGGAATCCAATGGCAGCCTGATGCTTCTGCTGGGACTCTGATCTGTATACCTGCACTGGTCTTGTGCAGTAAAAACCAAGCGACGGTGGCAACAGTGGCAGAGGACCAGATGCACAACGTTGAGTAATAAAGGAGTTGACACTGCAAAGAGGCACAGCATATCTGCTCACACTAAAGCAGCAACAATCCACTGCTTGGGGAATGAACATCTATTATCCATTTTTGCATCCCTGTTTCACTCAACAGCAAACAATGTAATTTCAGCAAGAAGAACTGTTCATAACTAGATGTGTACTGAAGGGAATAGAAAAAAGGAGGGGACGGGAAGACACCGGGAGCCCAATCTGGTGTAGTATCTCACGAGCAGGTTTTCTTAGTTAGTAAGTAAAAGATTGTATATACTCACAAAGTTAGGTTGCACCTGAAGCAACCAATGTATCACGCATGTGGGGAAGTACCGTCCCCACTCGGCCTTGTGAGGAAGTATCGTTGGTCGCAGCTCCTTCAAAAAGATACCACCTGCCAAGGTGGTGACCCCTGGTCCCAGGGGAAGTAGACAACACGGGAGGGTAGGAGGCGCCCTTGGAGGTACTTTAGGTCTAGCTTTGAACTTAATGGATGTGTTTATGCGTATATCACTAGCCAATTCATCGGCATGGATGGAGGTAACTATACACTACAAATTTGGTGGTGCTGATTTTGCTTAATTATTGATTTAAATATATGGAAAGATCCTACCTTAGTAAGTAGTCACTCTCGTGTAGTTGAATATAAAACAAGAATTTATTGTAGCACTTTAAATGACAACGCGTTTCGCGGTTACAACCGCTTCATCAGGTCGTGTTTCGTGCCTTTAGGACAGAAAAGAAATAGCAGGGCACTGAGACATAGAAACACCTCTTATTCATACTTAACAATTATATCTAAAAAATTATATCTAAAAATGTTTTATATTGCAAACAGTAATAGGATAGTCATAGTAGTCTATTAAAAACCATAGCAGTAATTCATTTGCTGTAATATTAACCACTTGAGGACCACAGTCTTTCTACCCATTAAGGACCAGCCACTTTTTTTCCATTCAGACCACTGCAGCTTTCACGGTTTATTGCTCGCTCATACAACCTACCACCTAAATGAATTTTGGCTCCTTTTCTTGTCACTAATAAAGCTTTCTTTTGGTGCTATTTGATTGCTCCTGCGATTTTTACTTTTTATTATATTCATCAAAAAAGACATGAATTTTGGCAAAAAAATGATTTTTTTAACTTTCTGTGCTGACAATTTTCAAATAAAGTAAAATTTCTGTATACATGCAGCGCGAAAAATGTGGACAAACATGTTTTTGATTAAAAAAAACCCATTCAGTGTATATTTATTGGTTTGGGTAAAAGTTATAGCATTTACAAACTATGGTGCAAAAAGTGAATTTTTCCATTTTCAAGCATCTATGACTTTTCTGACCCCCTGTCATGTTTCATGAGGGGCTAGAATTCCAGGATAGTATAAATACCCCCCAAATGACCCCATTTTGGAAAGAAGACATCCCAAAGTATTCACTGAGAGGCATAGTGAGTTCATAGAAGATATTATTTTTTGTCACAAGTAAGCGGAAAATGACACTTTGTGACAAAAAAAAAAGAAAAGAAAAAAGAATCCATTTCTTCTAACTTGCGACAAAAAAAAAATGAAATCTGCCACGGACTCACCATGCCCCTCTCTGAATACCTTGAAGTGTCTACTTTCCAAAATGGGGTCATTTGTGGGGTGTGTTTACTGTCCTCGCATTTTGGGGGGTGCTAATTTGTAAGCACCCCTGTAAAGCCTAAAGGTGCTCATTGGACTTTGGGCCCCTTAGCGCAGTTAGGCTGCAAAAAAGTGCCACACATGTGGTATTGCCGTACTCAAGAGAAGTAGTAGAATGTGTTTTGGGGTGTATTTTTACACATACCCATGCTGGGTGGGAGAAATATCTCTGTAAATGACAATTTTTTCATTTTTTTTTACACACAATTGTCCATTTACAGAGTTATTTCTCCCACCCAGCATGGGTATGTGTAAAAATACACCCCAAAACACATTGTACTACTTCTCCCGAGTACGGCGATACCACATGTGTGGCACTTTTTTGCACCCTAACTGCGCTAAAGGGCCCAAAGTCCAATGAGTACCTTTAGGATTTCACAAGTCATTTTGCGGAATTTGATTTCCAGACTACTCCTCACGGTTTAGGGCCCCTAAAATGCCAGGGCAGTATAGGAACCCCACAAATGACCCCATTTTAGAAAGAAGACACCCCAAGGTATTCCGTTAGGAGTATGGTGAGTTCATAGAAGATTTTATTTTTTGTCACAAGTTAGTGGAAAATGACACTTTGTGAAAAAAACAATAAAAATCAATTTTCCGCTAACTTTTGACAAAAAATAAAATCTTCTATGAACTCACCATACTCCTAACGGAATACCTTTGGGTGTCTTCTTTCTAGAATGGGGTCATTTGTGGGGTTACTATACTGCCCTGGCATTTTAGGGGCCCTAAACCGTGAGGAGTAGTCTTGAAACCAAATGTCGCAAAATGACCTGTGAAATCCTAAAGGTACTCATTGGACTTTGGGCCCCTTAGCGTACTTAGGGTGTAAAAAAGTGCCACACATGTGGTACCGCCGTACTCAGGAGAAGTAGTATAATGTGTTTTGGGGTGTATTTTTACACATACCCATGCTAAGTGGGAGAAATATCTCTGTAAATGACAATTGTTTGATTTGTTTTACACACAATTGACCATTTACATAGAAATTTCTCCCACCCAGCATGGGTATGTGTAAAAATACACCCCAAAACACATTATACTACTTTTCTTGAGTACGGCGGTACCACATGTGTGACACTTTTTTGCAGCCTAGGTGCGCTAAGGGGCCCAACGTCCTATTCACGGGTCATTTTGAGGCATTTGTTTTCTAGACTACTCCTCGCGGTTTAGGGCCCCTAAAATGCCAGGGCAGTATAGGAACCCCACAAGTGACCCCATTTTAGAAAGAAGACACCCCAAGGTATTCCGTTAGGTGTATGGCGAGTTCATAGAAGATTTTATTTTTTGTCACAAGTTAGTGAAAAATGACACTTTGTGAAAAAAAACCAATAAAAATCAATTTCCGCTAACTTTTGACAAAAAATAAAATCTTCTATGAACTCGTCATACACCTAACAGAATACCTTGGGGTGTCTTTTTTTCTAAAATGGGGTCACTTGTGGGGTTCCTATACCGCCCTGGCATTTTACGGGCCCAAAACCGTGAGTAGTCTGGAAACCAAATGTCTCAAAATGACTGTTCAGGGGTATAAGCATCTGCAAATTTTGATGACAGGTGGTCTATGAGGGGGCGAATTTTGTGGAACCGGTCATAAGCAGGGTGGCCTTTTAGATGACAGGTTGTATTGGGCCTGATCTGATGGATAGGAGTGCTAGGGGGGTGACAGGAGGTGATTGATGGGTGTCTCAGGGGGTGGTTAGAGGGGAAAATAGATGCAATCAATGCACTGGGGAGGTGATCGGAAGGGGGTCTGAGGGGGATCTGAGGGTTTGGCCGAGTGATCAGGAGCCCACACGGGGCAAATTAGGGCCTGATCTGATGGGTAGGTGTGCTAGGGGGTGACAGGAGGTGATTGATGGGTGTCTCAAGGTGTGATTAGAGGGGGGAATAGATGCAAGCAATGCACTGGCGAGGGGATCAGGGCTGGGGTCTGAGGGCATTCTGAGGGTGTGGGCGGGTGATTGAGTGCCCTAGGGGCAGATAGGGGTCTAATCTGATAGGTAGCAGTGACAGGGGGTGATTGATGGGTAATTAGTGGGTGTTTAGGGTAGAGAACAGATGTGAACACTGCACTTGGGAGGTGATCGGACGTCGGATCTGCGGGCGATCTATTGGTGTGGGTGGGTGATCAGATTGCCCGCAAGGGGCAGGTTAGGGGCTGATTGATGGGTGGCAGTGACAGCGGGTGATTGATGGGTGGCAGTGACAGGGGGTGATTGATGGGTGATTGATAGGTGATTGACAGGTGATCAGTGGGTTATTACAGGGAAGGACAGATGTAAATAATGCCCTGGCGAATTGATAAGGGGGGGTCTGAGGGCAATCTGAGCGTGTAGGCGGGTGATTGGGTGCCCGCAAGGGGCAGATTAGGGTCTGATCTGATGGGTAACAGTGACAGGTGGTGATAGGGGGTGATTGATGGGTAATTAGTGGGTGTTTAGAGGAGAGAATAGATGGAAACACTGCGCTTGGGTGGTGATCTGATGTCGGATCTGCGGGCGATCTATTGGTGTGGGTGGGTGATCAGTTTGCCCGCAAGGGGCAGGTTAGGGGCTGATTGTTGGGTGGCAGTGACAGGGGGTGATTGATGGGTGATAGGTGATTGGCAGGTGATTGACAGGTGATTAGTGGGTTATTACAGGGAAGGACAGATGTAATTAATGCACTGGTGAATTGATAAGGGGGGGGGGGGGGTCTGAGGGCAATCTGAGCGTGTGGGCGGGTGATTGGGTGCCCGCAAGGGGCAGCTTAGGGTCTGATCTGATAGGTAACAGTGACAGGTGGTGATAGGGGGTGATTGATGGGTAATTAGTGGGTGTTTAGAGGAGAGAATAGATGTAAACAATACATTTGGGAGGTAATCTGACGGCGGGTTTGCGGGCGATCTAATGGTGTGGGTGGGCGATCAGATTGCCCGCAAGGGGCAGGTTAGGGGCTGATTGATGGGTGGCAGTGACAGGGGGTGACAGGGGGTGATTGATGGGTGATAGGTGATTGGCAGGTGATTGACAGGTGATCAGTGGGTTATTACAGGGAAGAACAGATGTAATTAATGCACTGGCGAATTGATAAGGGGGGGTCAGAGGGCAATCTGAGCGTGTTGGCGGGTGATTGGGTGCCCGCAAGGGGCAGATTAGGGTCTGATCTGATAGGTAAAAGTGACAGGTGGTGATAGGGGGTGATTGATGGGTAATTAGTGGGTGTTTAGAAGAGAGAATAGATGTAAACAATGGATTTGGGAGGTGATCTGATGTCGGATCTGCGGGCGATCTATTGGTGTGGGTGGGTGATCAGATTGCCCGCAAGGGGCAGGTTAGGGGCTGATTGTTGGGTGGCAGTGACAGGGGGTGATTGATGGGTGATTGACGGGTGATTGACAGGTTATCAGGGAAGATAGATGCATACAGTACACAGGGGGGGGGGGGGGGGGGCGGGGAGAATCTGAGGGGTGGGGGGGTGATCAGGAGGGGGCAGAGGGGGGATAAAAAAAAAATAGCATTGACAGATAGTGACAGGGAGTGATTGATGGGTTATTAGGGGGGTGATTGGGTGCAAACAGGGGTCTGGGGGGTGGGCAGGGGGGGGTCTGAGGGGTGCTGTGGGCGATCAGTGGGCGGGAGGGGGCAGATCAGTGTGTTTGGGTGCAGACTAGGGTGGCTGCAGCCTGCCCTGGTGGTCCCTCGGACACTGGGACCACCAGGGCAGGAGGCAGCCTGTATAATACACTTTGTATACATTACAAAGTGTATTATACACTTTGTAGCGGCGATCGCGGGGTTAACATCCCGCCGGCGCTTCCGTATGGCCGGCGGGATGTTACGGCGGGTGGGCGGAGCCAGTTGCCGGGGGAAGCGTGCGTCATCAATGACGCGATCGCTCCCCCGGCATGCCTAAAGGACGCGCCGCCTGAAGGCGTATTGCGGTCCTTTAGGCGTCCACTTTGCCGCCGCCCATGGGCTGTGGGCGGTCGGCAAGTGGTTAAATAAATAAAACCATGTTGGTAATCTATACTCTTGGAGTATAGATTACCAACATGGTTTTATTTATTAAGTATGAATAAGAGGTGTTTCTATGTCTCAGTGCCCTGCTATTTCTTTTCTGTCCTAAAGGCACGAAACACGACCTGATGAAGCGGTTGTAACCGCGAAACGCGTTGTCATTTAAAGTGCTACAATAAATTCTTGTTTTATATTCAACTACACGAGAGTGACTACTTACTAAGGTAGGATCTTTCCATATATTTAAATCAATAATTAAGCAAAATCAGCACCACCAAATTTGTAGTGTATAGTTACCTCCATCCATGCCGATGAATTGGCTAGTGATATACGCATAAACACATCCATTAAGTTCAAAGCTAGACCTAAAGTACCTCCAAGGGCGCCTCCTACCCTCCCGTGTTGTTCATAACTAGAGGTATACCTGCATCCCAAAATGTCAATCACACCCCAGGTGCAGCCACGACCAATCCAGATTTCTGTCAGTGCCCCTTTGCAGGTTTCTTTATAGGATGATCGATTTAAATCAAGTAAAGCCGCAAAATAGAAATCTGTGTCCAAAATTTTTGTTTCACACTATTATATTCACAGAAAATTATTTTTCTTCTTCAAAAAGGTGGAAAAATTATTTGTAAAACAGCAGAAGAATTTTTGGTACAGACATATAAAAAGCAATACAAAAAGCAGATCATAGACACTGTGTGCTTTGTTTGATGAAAAAAGGTAATTTTAGTTCAGGCGATGACACTAGTCCGTTTCGGGTTATTGACCCTTCGTCAGGCCTTTACAAAGCATAGAGAATTATCTTAACCAGAGAATATGTACAGTCATAAAAGACCAAACATGAATTTGATTAGTAAAGAGGTATCTGTTCCAACCAGACACAACCCGACACCTGACTGATGGCTGACATAGGGAAACTCAGCTGCAAACACAGGGTGCCCCTTTGCACCCAGACAGGCAAAGTAAAGTGTTTGCTTAAATTTTTGCATTGCACAGATAATTGGGAAGGGATTTCTTTTTTTATACCCCAGGTATAGTGTTACAGTTCATATCTGTGATTAGAGATGTGATTTGCTTACAGGATTTTTAGCCATTTATTCCTAAATATGTCTGCAAAGTGATTCAGTCAAGAATTTTCAATGTAATAGTTTTGTTGTTTTCTGGAGGAGAAGGTCGGGAGGAGGTTTCTGAGCTTCCCCCAGGGGCAATGATGTGAATGCCAGTTTAAACAGGGTAATAATTAGTCACTTAGGGAGCTGGGTACCAGTGTGCTCCCTCTGACTGCAATTCACTAATGCCTACATTGTGTTCTATATATAGCTGGCGCAGGCAGGATTACTGGCAACAGTTCTCTAAAATAAAAAAAAGCATCATTTTCATTAAAAGTAGTGATGTATTTTGTAGTGTAGAACTACTAAACCAACAATTCTGTAATTCAGAACAGTTACCTATTGTTTGTTTTCTATTTTGTAGTCGTTAGTGAAGTACTGTTACATTCCAATCTTTTTTTTTTTTCTTGCAGATCACTTCCTAGGAATGTCAACATTGTAATTTTGCTTTCCAGCAATCATAGCAACTGCTCCGCATTAACAAGACCCTTCAGAATTCTAATTTCTCGGTATTATTTAGTATTTATATAGCGCCGACATCTTACACAGCGCTGTACAGAGTATATTGTCTTGTCACTAACTGTCCCTCAAAGGAGCTCACAATCTAATCCCTCCCATAGTCCAATAGTGTATTTATTGTAGTCTAGAGACAATTTTAGGGGGAAGCCAATTAACTTATCCGTATGTTTTTGGGATGAGGGAGGAAACCGGAGTACCCAGAGGAAACCCACACCGACACGGGGAGAACATACAAACTCCTTGCAGATATTGACCTGGTTGGGATTCAAACCGGGGACCCAGCGCTGCAAGGCGAGAGCACTAACCACTACGCCACCGTGCTGCCACAGTTACTCAGAAATTTTTGAGCCCCATCAATATTACAATCCCTAGCTATGTTTGACAATTTTATAGCTATGAGTGCTCATACAAAGATAGGCAGAAGCTGTGGATGTGGCTTTTATTGATTTTTATCTTTTGAGAATAAGGAACCTTGGCATTTTTTTTCTGCCGAACACGTTTGCACTCTCTTATTCATGATGTGTCCTTCAGTCTTTATATTACATATTTACACTACCCGGCTGCAACATACACGCAAGTAGCTTACAAAAACTGTCCAATAATTCCAATAAAATACCCAATATTTATTTAAAGATTAAAATATAAGATAAACAAAGCTGTATATAGACTGATTTACCATAAGTAGGTCTAGGCTGTACAAAGGTACCATACACAAAACAAAAAAGGTATATCTGATTATGTGCAGTTTTATGTATTTTTAGAACGTTTAGGCCTCTTTCACAGTGAGACGTTAAAGTCGCACGTTAGAAAATGTTCCAACGCAGACTAATACAAAGTCTGTGCGACATTCACAGTGCACACATTGCGTTGTGTGTAACGTGTAGCAATATTTAGAAAGTGCTGCATGCTGTGCGTTTAGCAATACATTTGCTGCGTTATGTGTGTTGCACATGCTCAGTAACTTTCTTCTTTTTAAATGTAACGCATGCGCCGTTTTCATTCCATCAGTATGCAACAAAAACGGCACACCAAGAGACACAATGTAGTACAAAATAACGTCCAATTTTATAACCTACATGCGCTGCATTAGGGGCATGTTGTGCGACTTTAACGTTGCATCAAACGCATCGTCCAACTGTGAAAGAGGCCTTATCATAAATACAGAGGTTTTTTTCCAGTTAGGTTTATACTCATATTTGTTTCGTTTATATGTGTCCTGCAGACTTCTCAGATGTTTTATATGATATTATGTTTTGGCTACAGACCCATTAGATTATTTAAAATTATTATCCTGTTATATGTTGTCTCATCTTAAGAAAATGGTCCCCAGTGTCCAATGCTTGAAGTTCAGAATGCTTTAAAAGGGTCTATTCACTACGTGCATTACAAGAAAGTTTTGATGCATGCATTCCTCAATGTATCAAACTAAAACATATCAATGCATGCATATGTTTTAGTTAGCTTTTTTATGCATGTTGCTATGAGTTCAAGTGTTACAAAGTGTCCCTCCCTACACTACCAGCCAGGTCAACATCTGCAAGGAGTGTGTATGTTCTCCCCGTGTCTATGTGGGTTTCCTCTGAGCACTCCAGTTTCCTACCACATCCCAAAAAACATACAGATAAGTTAATTGGCTTCCCCATAAAAAAATGGCTCTAGATAATACATGCACTACACGACACATACATGGACATATGACTATAGTAGGGACTAGATTGTGAGCTCCTCTGAGGGACAGTTAGTGACAAGATATTATATACTCTGTACAGCGCTGCATAATATGTCAACACTATATAAATATTTAAATAAAGATAAGATATTGAGATTACAAACACGTACAATTTATAACAACTCACTTTGCACTTTTTACTTGGCTGCAAGGATGTTAGAAACATAACTAAAAGTTATCACCAAAATGAAAATAATCTTGTTTTTTCATCTTTAGTTATCAACTTTTTTTTCCCCTTTAACATAAATGCAAAGAGATTTGAGTAAAATATGCAGGTTGGGAATTTCGCCTTTCTTCTTCTAAACTTTCCCTAATAGGTGCAAACACTAATCAGGGTGGTGTTAATAAGTGCTACTGGAAGAGTTAACCCACCAGAGACCATTCAACATCAAGAACTTGCAATCTTACTCAAAGCGCCCATGACGGGTCTTCAAAAGCATCTTGCTTCAATTAACATTTTTTCCAGACATAAAAAGTCTGAACGGAGTAAATTAATTGGAAAGATAGCATATTGCTCTAACGTAGCAAAATGCTGCAATGTGTGAAAGCTGAATTCCAGGTACCTGTGGTGTGCGGGGGAAAAGGGAGTCAAATCTCTGACTTCATAAAAATTCAACCGTGGCTGCAGACGCTCAACTTTACAATCTAAATAATATTTATAGAAGCTTTACTTCAAAGTTTTCACAAAAAAATTAAAGTAAACCTGTCAGCAATAAATGTCATATAGTAGTAGTAGTAGTAGTAGTAGTAGTAGTAGTAGTAGTAGTAGTAGTAGTAGTAGTAGTAGTAGTAGTAGTAGTAGTAGTAATAATAATAATAATAATAATAATAATAATAATAATAATAATAACAATAAATTGCCAGAGGTGATCTTTTATGAAAAGGACACCCGAGGCGAAAATAAACTGATTAAATAAGTGATTGTATCTATCTTCCTTCTCCTAAAAATGACTTTTTAAGATATTCCACAGTTTTAGTTTAAATCTACTTTTTAAGTGTTTACTGTTTTATTGTTTTTGCTCAATGATACATTCATTGAAGTAAGCCAGAGCTAAAATGCATAAACTATTGAGCCTTTTTTCATCTCTTTCCTGCTCTCAGAAGACATTTTCTGCTAGGGAAGGGTTTTAGGCTAATTTCACACCAGGACGTTGCGTTAGAGGGGGCGTTAAGGTCGCATAACGTCCCCCTAACTGAACGCCTGGAGGTGCTGGATCTGGACGTCAGAGTGAGCCGCGTTGTGCAGCTCACTCTGGCGTCAGTGATGCCGTGATGCGCACTCTTGTGCGCATGCGGCATCACGTGGTCCCGCCGGCCAATCGCCGCACAGAGCTGCCGCTCTAGGAAGTAAACACTGCACGTCACAACGTGCAGTGCATATTAATTAGCCATGTGCCTGGCCGCTCTCCGCTCCTCCACAAGATTACTGAGCATGTGCAAGCAGTCTAACGCGGCTCAGCCGCGTCTAAAGTACTGCATGCAGTACGTTGTCTTGTGACGCAGCGTTACAATTTAACGCAACGTGGGCACTGTGAACAGCCCCATTGATTTTTCATTACTGTGCGGTGGGCTGCGTTACAGGCTGCTCTAACGTGCGCCTGTAACGTCCCACTGTGAAAACAGCCTTATAGTTGGAATTTCTTGACTCAGCTCTGAGTCAGCCACTTACATACCTGATATTTAACTCTTTCAGGCAGAGAAAGAAAAAAAAGGAACATAGCCTAGCTATGTGTGCTAGGCACTGTACATACACATTTATATCTCATCATGTCTCATGTCACCTCGAGTATAAACTGTACATTTCGGAATCATTGAAGTAACTGAGCGGTCATTGCTTTTCCATACTGCCATTAATTTTTTTCTGGAATCTACTGTCCAATTGCATAAACTAGGAATCTAGTAGACATTATCCTTCACAGGTTATTCTGCTGCAGCCTGCAAGCTAGTGCGCATACGGTGGCCACATGTGTGAATGTGTGTTTTTGGCGGCTTTTAGCCGTCTTGGTTGTTTGCACCTTAACCACTTCAGGACTCAGCCTTTACCCCCCCTTAAGGACCAGCGCTGATTTCGCTGATCTGTGCTGGGTGGGCTCTACAGCCCCCAGCACAGATCAAATAGCAGGCAGAGCGACCAGATCTCCCCCCTTTTTTCCCCACTAGGGGGATGATGTGCTGGCGGGGGGGGCACCTCAAAGCCCCCTCCACCGCAGGATTCCCCCTCTCCCTCTCCTCCCTCCCCCGGAGATCGGAGGCTGCACAGGAACGGATCTGTCCTGTGCAGCCTCTAACAGGCTCCTGCCTGTCATGTGACAGCGATCCCCGGCCGCTGATTGGCCGGGGATCGCTGATCTAGTGCTACGGTTAGCAGCGTTGTACAAATGTAAACAAAGCGGATTATTTCCGCTTGTGTTTACATTTAGCCTGTGAGCCGCGATCGGCGGGCCGCAGGCTATTCACGGAGCCCCCCGCCGTGAATTGACAGGAAACAGCCGCTCGCGCGAGTGGCTGTTTCCTGATTAATTAGCCTGCAGCCGGCGACGCAGATGTGCGTCGCTGGTCCTGCAGCTACCACTTTGCCGACGCGCATTATAAGTGCGCGGTCGGCAAGTGGTTAAAGTGGATCCGAGATAAACTTTTACTCATTGCATAATTGTGTTCCTTTCATATAGTTTATAGTGCATTCTTCAAGCCAAATCCTTTTTTTTTTGTTATTACTCTAATTCCCTATAAACTAAACAAGCCTTGCCCACGCCCACAGCTTTTTCAGAGTGGCAGGGCACTGTAGCAAGGGCTTATGGGAGCTCAGTCTGGGCAGGAGGAGGT